>NC_135780.1:7435375-7735375 GCF_028453695.1 Augochlora pura
ACTGGCGATTAATACAGAGATTTAGCAATAAAAATATGATAATTTAAGGAAATAAAATCATGTTACGTTAACTTCATCATTCAGTATTTTAAACTTTCTGAACATTACAAAATTTCATGTTAGCTAATGGATACCTTTCATAGACCAATATTTAACATTCATTAATTAATTAATATGTTTTAAATTGGATGCGATTCTAAATTCTAATATATGTACTTATTTATTTTTCGAAGAAACGTTTGTATTTTTATTGACTTTTGGAAAATATTGACCAAGATATATTGGTAATGGATATAATTTACTCATTAATTGCAAAATCCTTTGAAACATCAACTATTAACATAAACAAAAAATAAATTAGATTAAAACAATTAAAACAATTAAAATAGTAGTTAGTAGCGATAATAAAATTAAACTCAAAAGTTGTCATGATTAATTCTTATAGTATCCAAGATTGTTCAATTAAAATTAAATAAACAATATGTATATAGTTAATTAAACAATATGGTATGGTTGGTAATTAATTTTTACATTAAATTGATTTTATTTTAGATCTGGGTCAACTGAACTATTGAACTGCGAATGTATCCGTCAGTTCATAGAATATTCCAAACGCTAGATATGCAAACGAAAAAAAGGAATCAATTAATTTATTTATTACCAACAGATTATCGAGTAGCGGGTGACAGATAGCGTGCAACGAGTCATTGTTATCATTGTTATCAGGACTATTTCTGTTTGGGTGGAGGCTCGTGGAAAGTCTCCTCAGGGTTTACACGGCTGTAATGGAAGAACTAGCATGCAGTGTTCTCCGCGACATTAACTGATTACCTCAGACGAACGAAGTCTGTCAATGAAAAATGTTGTCGTGAAGTATGTTGACATCGAAACACGTCGTCATCAGCATTTCTCTAGACATGGTGCACCATCGAATTATTCGAATATAAAGAATTTGAAATTGTTCGTTTTCACGTCATTTACCAATTTTTTCATATCTAGCTGACGTGCGTGAAACGCTTCTTACGTGGAACAAGTGAGAATCGATCAAAATGAGCAATAGTAAGTAAAATAAGAAAGCGTTTTCACAACTGTTGAACAATTTTATATGGAAAATTTATATTACACGTTGTATCAAATTATCTGATCATCAATTAGAGCACACGCGAATTTCATTTGAAATGGAAGATATAAATGTTTTGATAATATCATGTCTGTAGATACTCTATCGAAAGGGATTTATATAAACACTGGCCAAACGTTATCGTTCATAGAAAATATAAATGTTATCATATCGTTTTAATACATCATGTATTTTCACACGTAATATGTAAATATCGAGTTTCGAAAGGTGAATACTTCAAGTTGAAGATTTCTTTCGATTATAATGTTTGTATGTATATAAAAGTTTGAGTTTCTCATAGTGAATTTTAACATTGGTAATCGAGGATATTTTTGGCTGCTGAATATAACTTCCTTCACGGTACACGAAGCTTTCTTGCACTTTTCACAGAAGTAACACTCGTTTCGTTATTTTGTCAGGCAATTATGCTCGTTTATTATTCTGGCGATTGGTTATGAAGTCATTGTAATTTAAAACGCAACGGTTTCGTTATTTAAAGTTACATTTCAACGATTGGATTCAAATTTAAACTTTATTACACAGAAATTTGTGATCAGACTACTTGTTAGATAAATGTTTAGAAACCTATAAGTATTAATAACGTCATTGATAAAGTATCGTCTAAATTGAAATCAATGCTCTTAATTTAATTTGTTTACGATGTTTCTAGTTTAAATATTAGATTTTTTTCAAATGTTCCTTTAGGTCGAGCATTTAAAAAAGAGAAGATTGAAAGAATGTTTATGACAGTATGATGTAATAGTCATATGCATAAATCAGCAAGGGAATAAACTGAGACAACAAGACAAGGAACTATTTCATGCGCTTTTATTGATAGCAATTTTTATTTTTAATTTCATTTTGTAACGACATGAGAAGGCAAATATTTGTTTATACGAAATATAATTTAATGAAATTAGTTTTATGGAAAAATAGTTATCAGTAAATTCAATTTATTTGAATCGATAATATTTTGGAACCGATAAGTTGATAACTCAAGTATATTATAGTTCAATGCACCTTAAAAAGATTAAAAGTCGATAAAAAATTTAAAAACGACGCATTATTTATAGCTTGTGATAATTCACATAAATAGAGCAAATAATATTTATTGTAATATTTTGTATTATCTTTTTCATTAGTTTGTCTCTTATGTTAACATTTGTTATGACTAGACTGCGACCTACATGCAGGAGGAAACATTTCTGCCTCAATTGCTAGAAATAAGAGTTAAATAGGAAATTATTTTCTCTTGAATCATGCTATTACGCTGATGATACTACACCAGTACTTTAAATTATTCTAACATGTTCAATTCTCGATGCTTTATTTATGCATTTTTATACAAATGCATACATTCCGTTGTCTTGTTGTGATTATTAGAAGAAAGTATAAACCGTTTTGAACATATGATTTTCTGATATTTAATATTTCGCTAACCAAAAAATTCTGATAGCCTACCACCATGTCTTCATTGAAAACATAACATAGTGCTGCAACATTAATTATTTATGAATACTTAATTATTTACATCGATGCTTATTTAATTCAGTAAATTGTAATAGAAATTGTAATTGTAATAAGATATGTGAATTTCAAGATACATTAAACGTAGTAGGATTTTTATTTAGAATTATTTATTGTTATTAAAAAAGAGATTCTTAACAATCCCGGTTAGCACTACTTTTACCAAAAGGAGATAATAGAGACACTTTTTAAAATTTGAACTGAACAATATTTTTATAAAAGGAGTCAAAGGACATCTTCCCAAATTTTAATTTCAAATTATTTTCGAAGTTTAATCACTCCCTTCATTTGATTTCCATCTTTTCTATATCAATTACAAGTACTTTTTAACAAAATAGAAATTGTCTTCATCAATTTTACAGAACAAAAGTTAAATAAAATTTTATCTTCTCCTTTAATCGTCTTAGTAAGTTAAAAACAGCGTAAAAAGATTCTTAAATTCCTCTGATTTTTTTTGCTCATTTTTTTTACATCTCACACATCAAATTTTGCGATAAATGCATACAATTCACAGATCCATTAAAAAATTAATTTGGTAGAAACAAGTGTTCACGAAAGATCAGTAACAATAGCATTTAATCGGCCTCATCGAAATTCAGTTGTAATACATTTGTTTTACCATACAAGTTAAGATAACTACATGTACGAATGTTATTTTGTACACCCTGTGTCCATAATTGATGACGTCATCAGGAGTGTAAATGGTTGCGCAATGATAAAAACGCGAGGTGACAAAACGAATCAATGAATGATTCGAAATTGGCACGCATTTAACATTTTATTTTGCACCTGGCTCGACAGAGATTCTGAAAGGAAAAGAAATGCTGTCATGTCGGGACGTGTTATGGTATCTCGTCTTCTGCGGCTTCGCAATCAACTACATGTTGAGGATCAATTTGAACCTAACGATCGTGGCGATGGTGATACCTCATTCTAATACTGCAACTGCTCAGTGCGAATTAGACACCACAAATACGACTTCGAATAAAGCGATTCTATACAACGATACGCTTACGTCGGCCAACGTCACGGTATGTAACAGTTAATCAAGATCTTCTAATTGAATTTATTTGAATTTGAACAGAATTTATAGTAGCTATTCAGTATTTTAAACATCAAACTTATTTAGAAGAATTATTATATGGAAATAAAGTTAAGTTTGCTAATAAAAAACTGGACTAGCATAAGAAATCATAAAATAGCATCTATCATCTAAACACTAGAATGGCGGACAGTTTTGACAAAAATATCTATAATTGTTATGCTTAGGAAGATTTATAACTTCATGTATTAAATTTGTTGAACGCAGCTTCTGAGGAATTTCTTTTAGATATGACAGTTTTTTACAGAATTTTAAACGTATGCAAATTTAAACGAATTGTCAGGAATTCGATTGTCAGATAACAATATTTATAACGTGGGTCCAAATAGATCCAAACCTTCCAACGAACTTTACTGCGATGAAATAAAATTAAATTGGAAACTTAAATGTTATACAATTCTGAATTTATACCAAATAGCGTTGAACATAGCCTGACTGAATGAAAATCGTAGCCATTTTAGTATGATTAAAATGAATATGAAATTAATTTTGGAATATTTAGATTTAATATTATTTTTGGGAGAATAGAAATATTTGTTAGGACAGCAAGCTTTCATGTAATTCTTGTTTTCCTCAATCAGTTCATATGAACTTAAGCTTTGAATCTTGTCGTATAGTGATTGTTGCTGTATCATTTTATACCTGAAACGTTATGACATAATTTTCTTTAATCATAACCGTGCAAATTAACTTTTATCTATCAATGGAAAATAATTTGGAAGTGATAATAGAATAATAAAATAATCTAATCATTGATCATTAATTGCCTATGGTGCGTAAACATGATTAAGAAATTTGATTTTCACATATAAATAGCTTTGTCGTCGATAAATACATGTTATATTCATTTTTCTTTTAATAATATAAAGTAGGTAGTATAAAATTGGGCAAGTATAAAATTTGTATGATACAAATATCAAATAAATATGTTTTCTTATCTAATTCTAATAATTAGAAAAAAATCATGTTTTAAATTTATGAACATAAGGAATGTTACATAAGAAGAACCTAAGGCATTAAAAATGACAGATACAAAATCACATTTTTACCATTTCGAATGTTACAGAAAGACATAACATAAATAATAGAATTATCTAGAGTGAAATGAATACTGTTTATTACGTGATTGATAAAAGTTTAATTATTCCAGCAGCGTTTCTTAAATTCAACTTGGTCAGCGCGAATTCCACATTGATCAAAAAATACTTCTGTTCAATAAATACCGTAATTCTACTGACAACGAGTGTTACCAAATTAATTCAGATTTTTACAACAGTTTTAAAAATATAATCAGGCTTTAGAAGAGTATACGCATGCACAGATAACAGATAATTAAAGAGTATGATTGACTTCAAAATCAAACAGTTGCGTGTAGTAATTGCTTTAATAAGCGCAACAATTGGCTATTGTTCTGCGGTTAATAAGATCTGCACAATAAATCTACAGCGTACGACATTGCAAATTATATATTGTGTTGCTCTCATGTAGTAATTTATAAGCTTGAATCTGTCAAGCTGTAGATATACTATCGCGGTATCAACTCAGTTCCCGAGAAAGATTCGGTTACTCTGTGAGCAGCTCGGGCACGAAACATTATTTTTGTTGAACGCGGCTGATCGTCGTCGATCCAATGAAAAATATTTGCGTTTAATATTGTTTGCAGTATGATGATCGCTACTCTTGGGACGCGTACGAGCAAGGACTGGTGCTGGGGGCTTATTATTGGCTGCATTGGTTAACGCAGCTCCCTGGCGGACTTTTGGCGAGACGTTACGGAACGAAACTTGTTTACGGCTTAGGAAATTTCCTAACGGCGCTCCTCGGTTTTCTAATTCCGTTTATGACAAAGTATCATCTGAACGCGCTCATTTTTCTAAGAGTTCTCCAGGGTGTAATTGCAGTGAGTCAATACAGTTAAGAACAGATCAAACACTATTGCAACCGAAATCACCTGAAAACTGTTCTCGCTACCGTCACGGCCGAGATAACGTAGCCACACAAGTCGATCATAATTAACATCCATTCATGAACGTTATATTCCGAATGAAATAGCTTTATCTAATATATAAAAAGTTCAAATTTATCGAGCAGTCGAACAAGTTATGTTACGGACAATATCGACAGACATTTCTGTTTGCTTAGGGCGTCGTATGGCCTTCGATGCACGATATGACGGCTAAATGGATCCCTCCGAACGAGAGAAGTAGATTCGTCAGCTCTTATTTAGGTAAGATGCGTGAATACTTGTACTGATTAAAAATTGACATTCTTTAAAAATTGTAAAAATTTTAAAAATTGCATTTTTAAATCAAATTCAGATATTTATATTATAAATTAATTGAGATCGAAAGGAGGTAAATTATTTTTGATAATTTTATTGATAAATATGCCAATTAGAGAAGTATAAAAATAGATATTTTAGCTCTAAGAGTAAATGTTGATTTATTAATAATTTTTAGGTTTTAGTATTTTTAATATCATACTTCGATTCTTAAGCTATTTAAATATTTTTATTCGTATTATTATACTTATTGTTATTTACAAAATTAATGGAAAGTCTATTTCATTGATCGTTGAACTTTTTTATTTTGGGTTTGTAACTTTTAAATCCAGCGCATAGTTGTGGATTTGTTGATATTATTATATTGATTTATACTTTTCTATATTAATGAATAGTGATACATTGTTCATTGTACAAAAATATTTTATAATTTGCCTATTTGCAGCACAATTTAATCGTTTTAATAAATGACGAATAAAGTACAAGTATTTTCAAATTTTATTGATGTTTGCAATTTTGTATTTGATTTAGCCATTTTTGTCAATAGACAAGATAAATTAAACTTATTAATGAGTTTAGTTATGGCATTATCTTCGTTCCATTTCCTTCTTGTTATCAAATTGATACAATTATTAAAAATCAATGAAAGAGTTAAATGGGTTAATACTTGACCGATCTAATCTAAATATATTTTAGTAACATCCACACAATTTTCATCGACCGCCATAATGCAGTGGACTCACTGAGCCCTGCTGTTATTGTACCGATAACTCGTATCTTTATACTATTCCAACTTCACTGCTGTTTGAATGTCGGATTGTTTGCACTTGCATGGAATGTTAACATAGTTTTCTAACAGGAAAACATAGCGTCGCGATAGAAGATAGATATAATTTTGTAGGAAGTACTACTAGGGAAAATATTGAAGGAACATATTTTCATTCGTGATCTATAGTTCTCAAAATTTGACAGGAAGAGTCGGGAACAGTATCTACTAACAGCATTTGTTAACACAATAAATGTTCACAATTGGATTTGACTTACTGATTTTTGCCATAAATATGTAAAATTAAACTAATATGAAATTAGTACTAAATGAAAACAAAATTATTAAGAAATAATACTTAATATGATGCGGTGCTTAAAATAACATGAATGAGAAAATTAAAACTATAGTAAAACCTCCGTTATACTACCACTCAAGGAAGCATAAGTGTTCGAATGATAGAATAGTTGGTTAGTTACAGTTCCAGAACAATATGAAATAAAAATAAAAATAATAAAAAATTAAAGAATATAAAATATTAGCGTGGATATTTAGTAAAGTTGAAGATATTACCAAGAAACTTAAGATATTACTATAATGAAGCCTACAGCAGCCTCCCCCCTCTCCTCATTTTTGTTAGCAGCTATTGTAACGGGTGAACTTTCGAAAAAGGAACTATCATTATACAAAAGAAAGAGCTTGGTTACAATAATATATGGTTATTTAATATATAGTATTAAAATTCTTTTGTAAATATCTAGATAAGTACGAAATTCTCGAAGCCACTATTTCATATTTGTAATCCTTTCCCCGTCTCTTATACATCCCGCCAAATGTCATCTTGATCGGCGTTAGGTCGCTTTTGAATGTACAGTCTAGACCTCAGATATCATAGATTCAAATAATCCATAATTTATATGGTTCATTATTCTTGTATGGATTTTATTCTAAAGATATAATTTTAGAATTTTATGTAATAAATTAGCAAAATGTTTATCTGTTATAATTCTTAGGATATATTATTACATGGTATTACAATAATAAATGTTGATTTATTTTAAAATATACTTGTACAAGTTTTGCATAAACATCTCCATAAATAAATACGTGACTTTCCAGGCAGTTCCGTAGGTGCTGCCATAACATATCCATTGTGCGCAGCCGTTAGCAACACTTTTGGTTGGGGTGCAGCCTTTTATGTTACGTCTCTACTTGGCGTGATTTGGTAATAATAATTAGTCCAAAATTCATGTTTCATCGAGAATGTTAATTCAAGTAATAAACAATGCGATGCTTCCTACGAAGGTATTGTTTCTGGATGTTCTTCGCGTACGACTCTCCTCAGCAACATCCTCGAATATCAGAAGAAGAGAAGAAACATATATTGGATAATCTGGGCACGTCTATAGAAGACAAACAAACTGCGATACCATGGATGTCAATCTTGACATCGGGACCGGTTTGGGTTACCATTGCTGCTCACTGGAGTAGCGGTTGGGGTTTGCTTACACTTATGACTCAAGCACCAACTTATTTTAATTTTATTCATGGATGGAACATTAATGCGGTAAGTAATGTCAATACTTGTTCACGCGTGGCATATACAAAGTGTCCCAAAAATATTGTAAGCTTTTGATACCGGGGGTTGAAACAATTCCGAAAATAATAGGTTCAAACGATTACATTTCGACTCTCAATTCTTATTAAATTTGTAGAAATATTAACAAGTGTAACACATTTTACGTAAGATATTAAACATAGGGTGTCCAATATGGAGCACGTCATCTAAATATTTCCCTTGTTTTTAATGACATGAAAAATGTTCATGACATAACTTGAATAGTTTCGAAGGAGGAATACCATGAAAAGAATCTATTTGTAGAGTCATTATTAAAAAATTGTCGAAATTTTTAACAGCATGTAATTAACTGATTTCCATCGTATCGTGCTTTGTGTTTGGTGAAAAAAGAGAATTTTATAAATTTTACAAATTAAGAAATTCTATATCGATTTCTATAATTCGAATAATGACATCTCGTCATTTAAAAAAGCCTTTACATTTTCTTGTTAAGAATCGCACAAGCCCAATATATACAGGGTGTGGCACTTAAAACAGGTCACCTGAATAAATCGCTTGCTTTTGAAGATAGAAAAAAAGGATCAGACCAAACTTACTTGATATCGAGGGGCTCGTAATCTGATGTCATTAATTTTTTTATAGGTGGAGACGTCAAGGAGATATGAAGGTCAATTCTGTTTTTTTAAATGGAACGATATGGTTTTTTATTTACATTCTGATAGTGTATTGCAAGACGAATACAATGACCTATTATGAAGGTCATTCAAGGTCACGCAAGGTTAACTGCAATAGAAAATAAAATGTCTCAAAGCACTCTTCGAACACTACGACGATTTACATGTAACATGTTATGTGCGTATTCACTGTTACTTCAAGGGTTCAAAATGTCGACCTTGAACACTGAGACATAATCTAAAACGTTGCAATACTGATGATACTGCCTGACAAATTTCAGTTGTATCTATTACAGAGCAAGCTCTTTTTATACGTTCTTGCATATCAACTGCGGTTGTTGGTTTTTCACGGTACACTTGTTCCTTCAATTTTCCCCACAAATAAAAATCTAGCGGTGTCAGGTTTGGGGAACGTGCTGGCCATATATTACTTCGTGATCGACCAATCCAACGACCTTCAAATGTCCTGTTCAGTAATTCTGTAACATTTCGAGCTGAATGAGCAGGTCATCCGTCTTGTTGGAACCACATGGACTGTCGCATGCCCAGTGAAATGTCCTCTAATAATTCCGGCAAAACGTCTTTTAAGATTCTCTCGTATTTGTGACTATTTAGCGTGCCATCAATGAAATATGGACCAATTATTTTATTATGAAGAAGGCCGCACCAGACGTTGACAGACCAAGGTCTCTGCTTGTCCACTTCTCGTAGCCATCGTGGATTATCTACTGACCAGTAATGCATGTTGTGACAGTTAACTTGTCCGTGGTTTGTAAACGTGGCCTCATCCGTAAACAAAATTTTATTCAAGAACATTTGATCGTCTTGTAGTTTTCGTATGCCCCACTTGCAAAACTGTAAACGTTTTTGAAAATCATTTTCACTTAATTGTTGATATAGTGAAATGTGGAATGGGTGAAATTTGTTATCTTTAAGTATTCGTAAAATACTTCGTTGACTGATGCCACTCTCGCGTTCAAGTTGCCTCGTACCAACATGTGGATTTTGTGTTACACTTGCTAAAATGCTTATCGTGTTACCATCATCAGTTGCTTTTTTGGCTCGAATGCGTTTTTCCTTATCCACGTTTCCAGTTTCTCGAAACTTTTTTATAATGTTTGCAAAGACAGAAAGTGAAGGACTATTACGATCGGTATATCTTTCACCATACACGCGTACCGCTTTCCTCATAATTCTATGACATTCACCATAAATGATAACCATTTCCACTTTCTCTGCTACTGTGTAACGCATTCTTGAAAATTGAACACTCAGATTGAATATTTCGAAGCCGTACTCTAGTCGGTAGTTAAACTACTAATAACATTTCTGGATACAAGTAAGCATACAATGTGATGGTATGTTTATTTATGTTCTGCGACCCTTTCCAATACTTAGAAGAGCAGTATGCCAAATACCAGAGAAGACACAAAAGTATTTGAAGAGTGATTTGAAACATTTTATTTTCTATTGCAGTTAACCTTGCGTGACCTTGAATGACCTTCATAATAGGTCATTGTATTCGTCTTGCAATACACTATCAGAATGTAAATAAAAAACCATATCGTTCCATTTAAAAAAAACAGAATTGACCTTCATATCTCCTTGACGTCTCCACCTATAAAAAAGTTAATGACATCAGATTACGAGCCCCTCGATATCAAGTAAGTTTGGTCTGATCCTTTTTTTCTATCTTCAAAAGCAAGCGATTTATTCAGGTGACCTGTTTTAGGTGCCGCACCCTATATATATATGTATATAAAATAATCCTAACTTGTACGAGGTGTGAGAGGCTATAATAGTCTAATAATTATTTCGAACATTGATTTGAATAAGTTGATATCTCTGTGTTTCTCCTGGTTGCAGACTGGACTTCTTTCTGGAGCACCGCACATATTCAGAATGATTTTTTCTTATTATTTCTCCATAATGAGTGATTGGTTAACACGCACTAAGAGAATGAGCTTGACGAACGTTCGAAAATTGGCAACGTTCATCGTCACTGGCGTGCAGGGTCTCTTTATTCTGCTTTTGGGGTACAGCGGGTGTCATCCTACCTTCGCAGTGATCTTTATGATGGCGGGAACTACGGTTAATGGGGCAGTATCAGCCTCCACTTTAGCGAACTTTGTTGATCTCAGTCCAAATTACGCTAGTGTTCTCCTTGGTTTTGCTGGAATGATTGTAATATGGTGTGGCTTTCTTTCGCCAGCAGTGGTCGGGGTTTTAACGTACGGAAATGTAAGTGAGATTAGGTTTATTCTATTATTCAACAATTAGCGTTTTCCGTGTAGAACATGTATAAAGGAATATACTCCATAGCTCTGTGACAAATGAAATTAGTAAACAAATTTTCGAATAATGTTCGCCGTCTTTTATATGCACTTAGGTAATACAATTATAATATTTCATTTTGTTAGATACATGCAATACACAATAATATCGTACTTACATACGGAAAATGGAATGTAGACAATTCTGTTTACAAATACGTTTTCATTATAACCAAAGCTGGAAGGTTAAAGTTATATTAATCTTCAATGTTCGCACAAAAGTCGCATATTTAATCGAGAGTGTTATACCGTATCTAACAACAAAATGTGATTGTACAAATTATTCAATTTTCATGTTTGTTTCAGCAAAATGTATCGCAGTGGCGCATTGTCTTCCTGATCGCAGCTGCGAATTCCATCGTAGGGTGTGTTATATATTTAATATTCGGAACCTCGAAGGAACAATCATGGAACAGTTATGAAAATCCAGTTAACGAAGAAGGTCAAGAAATGCAGAAATTGACAAGCGCTGAAAAAGATAAAATGAAAAAAGGTGGATCTTCACGAACTTGAATACTTCGTAGTGTAATTTAACAAATGTAAAAGGTTGTAATATTCTAAGTAAAACCGGGTCAAAATGGATTCGAAAAAATCCAGCAAGATAGTGAACAGGTGTTTTAAGGATATCTATATGAGATCCAGTGTATATTTAGCTATTTTTATTAGTTATATCGAGTTGATAGAGTTTTTTTAAAAGCTATCGTCTTTTCTACATAACAAATGTTATTTCAATGGATCAAAATACCATCGCACAATGCATTTGGAGCTCGTAGTATTTGTATATTGTACTTAATGTTTCGATGTTTCCAGTATTAACGACATTGAATTAACGCAGCTCATTTTAAAATGATTATATTAATTGCAAAAAGTTTAATTATATGCATGTGTAAATACGAGCCGTTTATAAATTGATTTGTGCGTAATATGATGTTACACATTACAGTCTCCTATTGTGCCATATTATATTGATAATTTGTAATATTATATTAACGTGTTGTAATTATCGATTAGTACTTCGAATTTACATAGATCGACAGAAAATAATATAAGTACAAACGACGGCTGCTATGACAAAACTAGACGAAGTTTCGTAATCAAAAGTAATCGTGCAGTAATTATAAGTGGTAAACTGAATCACAAGTAGCACATGTTCAAATGTAGCCTTCTATACAATAAATAATGTATATTTTGCGTTTCCATTATTAATATTGTCCAAATTTAAAATTCTTTGTTTTCGAACCCGTAATATCCATTATCCTTCATTCTAGAAAAATTTAATTTTCTAAAGAAAGTGAAATTTCCTGTTTTAAATACATTTAGCCTTAACTGTGAAAACTATATAAATGTTTTTCTTAAGTTTTTACTTGTAGTTTTTAATTGTAGCACCATAATCCCGAATAATTTATATATCGCTAAATTTGTTTATATTTAACAAAGAATTAATACAATTTTTATGTAATTTAAAAAGCAACACACAAGAACATCATAATTAACAGTAGAAACATAAGCAACGTCAAAATGGCAGGTTTCCTTACTTTTCAAAGTATAGTCAAAAGACAAGATAGTTATAAATATCAGTGTTTATATTCAAAAATTTCGAAATACATTACTAAGTTTAGTAAAAAACTGTTACAACTTGTAATTTTCTGCGCGAGTTACGGAATGTTCACTAATGATGATGTGTTTAATAAGTGCTGACAATAATAAGTAGAATGTGGATTTTTATGTTAAGTAAACATTGTTTGCATCAATCTATATCACAATCTATTCACATTTTGAAATATTCTTTGCAACAATGTATTTCTTTGTTTTTTCGTCGAATAGAAGTATCTTATGTAATTGTAATTAATAATGGAACTTAGTTATGCTACATTTATTTCCAATTGTTAATATTGGAATATAAAGGGGCATAGTAGCTTCATGTAAATTTCTAATTGTATTATACAATAAGTACATTAGTCCCGAAATCCGGTATCAATTCCTAAGCAACAATTCCTCTATTTTTGGCAAGCTTTAGAAATCAGATGGTCCCTGTTACTTACGTTTACACTGTATATCTTTAACTATTATATTTTACAGACTATCCTATCATTATACATTCATGTTGATAAAAATGCCATTGCGTCAGGTGCAGTGGTGTGTACAATGTTCGATGAGTTATTAACATGTTAAACTGTCAAATCTTTTTATTATGTTCTATTGAACAATTTTGAAAATACTTTATTACAAGAATGCATCAATAACAGTATTAAGTATATACTTAACATACTGTTTATAGAAAACATTTCTGGGTTATATAACAGGAGTTTATTATTATTTCTCATAGAACATAATACAAACATTTGATCGTTTAGATGTGGAATATCTTGTAAATGTGTATGCAACATATTTTGTTCCCGTGATAATAAGAATGATGTTACAATTTATACGTATATTGACAATTATATCGCTTCTGTTTTCGCAATGTTTACACGAGCCTTAAAGGATCTCCTCCTCCTAAATGCATCATAAATGTATTCCAAACTCCACGCAGTAAATGTAATGAATATCATGAAGGTCATGACATGTATACATATCGCATAGCTTTCGCTGACATCTCTGATGTATCCTACGAAAAGATAATAATTATTAAAATAAAACTATTTGGTGTTGATTGTGTTTAACTTTTAATCATAATTTTAAATATACAATTCAACAAAGCAAAACCTTTCCTTTGATCTAGTTTGTAAAATATAACTTATTTATAACTGATTGTAAACATAATTAAATGAAATAAATTAAAGAATTTCCAGTCAGTCACAAAAATATAAAAAAGTTACATATTAAAATATTAATAGCTTTTATTATTTTGCATCTAGGTGATCTAAGATAAATATAGGCTTTTAATGATAAAAAAAAATATGTCATTATATTCAAAGTTAAATTGACTTCAAATTATATCGACAGATTCTAAATTAATTCTGTTTTATATTATTTAGTGAGTAATGGTATCTGCGATGAAATCAGTGAAAGGATTTGCATATTAGACTTCATGCGAAATTGTTGAACATTGTCGTTTCTTTACCGTACCAATTATCGGACTCATGATTATGACGAATATGCCTTTAGCCACCATGAACATTCCAAAAGCGCTCGGCAACTTCTTCAAAGAACAGCATTCGGAAACGCTTAGGTTTAGATTGACCAAAGTAGCACCACGTAAGAATCCAATCACTACGAAGGTCACTATCAACCACAATCCTTTGGATTGAATTGCCATGACTAAACAAACAACAAAAATGTATTAAGATTAGTACTAAACAATATTATTTTATGAGCGTGCGACAAAAATGAATTGATCAAATACAAAATAGTAGAGATATTTAAAGGATTTATAAACACTGTTGCAATATTTCCAACTCATTATAAAATACAATTTCTTTTATCGATGACAAATTAAAATTAAAATTTGCTAATAACTATTACTAGTGTAATGAAAGATTTGCAATTACTTGTAATTGTTATTTATGATAAAAAATAAAAGTCTTTTTATTGTATGGTTTTCTAAACAATTTATTTTACATTTAGAAATCAATATCTCCGATCTGAATAATAAATACGATTTCGTTACTGATGATTGCTTTCACAAAAATTATTCAAATAACTGTTATTTAAAAAATCGTTTCGTTGTAATATGATACACTTTGCGTATCGTTCAAGTAACGTTGAAGTGCATACTTACGAGACCGTCCAACGCCAACAAAGAGACAGAACACCCAAAACACGGACCTCTTCTTGAATCCTAATCTGTCGAAGATGGTCGGCAAAAGGATTCGGGCAAGAATGTCGGTGAATGCAGTTATTGACAAGCAAGTGGCGACTTCCACGTTTGACATTCCTATCGACCGTTAAGTTCCTTCGAGGTGTCTTTCTGCAGTCCTAAACAATGTCGCACGGTGGAACGAAACCCGAAAAAACGCGATCAACCGTCGAAAAATCGATAGTAACATAGACGTATCATTATATTGTCATCCACGTTTTCATTTGGAAATTGTTCGCATCGATTGATCTGCGTATCGTGCAGAGGCTTGGAAAGTGACAACTCCAATCATCGATCATTTGCTTTTTTTCTTTTATTTTTATTATTTCTTTTATTTTCTTATATTTTTATTATCTCATATTTTATATATCTTTATTTATCTTTATATATCTTTATATGTCTTATTTCTCTTTTCACTGTTATTATAATTCCATTAACCGCGCCGAGTTGGTAGAAAATATTCATATAAAAGAATATTAATAATAGAGAAACTGAGCTTTTGTATTTGAAATTATGGAAGTCTCTACATCTTAGATCCAATAAACTTTAAATAAGATTCGTAACTGTAATAAATTTTGAAACAAAAATTTAATTGAAGTACTGTTTCTCTATAATTAACAATTTATTTGTGACTCCTTGTATCAATTTTAAACACGTCGTTAACGTCAACATGTTCAGTTCCTTAGTCTACGATTCTATAAACTTTAAAGGGGTTTTCGTTAAAAATGTTTGAATACTTGACACAATATAAATAATTTCGATTTTCTTACTTTTGCGGGTGTTAACGTTTCATTGAATAAAAATAAAAATCGTTCCTGAACAAAGAATGATCATACTCTATATTCTGCGATCATTGCATATTGCATATTGTAATAATGCATAAACGTATTTTCCTACATATGTATAATTGCGAAATGAATGTTTCAAAAAGATTAAGAAATGTATACAAGAGAAAATTTTACGATCGATTTTTGACCATTCATCGCGTTTTTTCGGATTTCGTTCCACTATGTGCCGTAGCGAGGATATCAGAGAACGCGTCAAGCTTCTTTCGGCTTTTTTATTGTTTATAAAATGTACGTAGCGTTCACAAAAGTTAATAAACACAATGTGCAGTGAAATATATAACGAACAAGTTTTGTGCATTGTACAGACGCTAATTATTTCAGGATATTAATTATTAGAGTGATTTCGTCCACTGTTTTTATAGTATCTTTCTTCAAGAATAAGTATTTATGATGGTGCTCGTCAGAAACTCGCTTTGTTTTACTAAGATCCTTCGTTACGGTACTAATTCGTAAATCGAGAAACGTTACATACCTATACTAGTTAAGAAGAACGGAGTCATCAGTTTGAAATTCGATTCAGCCACGTAATACAGACTCAGCCCGATAATGACGTTTAGGTAGACGCCATTTTTAAGGAGATCCAGATCCAAGGTTTCTTTTATTTTGCTGAAATATGACTCATCCTTTTGGTCGACTTTCGTTTCTTCCTTTATCAGGCTGTTATCCTTCGATGGATCACTGTCAGTCTCTATTTCTTCCATTATTCTTTCTCCATTTTTATTTAATAATGTATCACTTTCGGTTGGTTTCTTAAGGATCTGTCAAAGATGAAGTTCGATTGTCTTTTAAACCGTTTTTTTTTTTTAAGAAACAAACGAAGTAGATTGTTATCGATTTTTAGATCTTACTTATTTAGGTTAATTTTTTAAAACTGTAGTGAACAATCCAATCGTAAATTATTTTAGAAAAATATAAATTCGTATGTGGTCAAAAAATATCCTTAAAAATATCCAAATATCCATATCTATTTGCAACACATGAAATTAGTAGTGCAAATTTTACAAAATATTTAAAATTGGTTGTTAAAAATTTAAAAATATCTTATTTAATGTTTTCTGTTCCTCAAACATTCATAATTGAATTGAATTCCATTACTCATTTGTAAGGACTGTTCAATTTCGAAAAAATCTGTACCAGCCTCTTTTGAAATCAAAAATTTTATAGTCATGGAACACAATAACCTCTTGACATAAAACAATAAAAACTACAGGATAGTTTGAGTCGTTTCCTTTCAAATAAATTAATCAAGGAAAAGTTTAACTTTTTAATAATTAATCTATTCAAGACTCGTCAATGAATAACAATGTATATCGAACACATAAGTTGATTTTCCAATAATTAAGTTGTGATATATATTTCATTGCAACTAATCATCTATTGATTTGTTTCGGAAATTAATCGATATATTAAATAATATTAAATAATTACCCGAATACTCTGGTCCGAATCGTCGAGCGGTCGTAATAGACATGCACCAACTGCGGAATGCAAGGCACACGCCCCGATGATCAACATGGCTCCTTGGAATCCATAAGAATCCAGAAGAACATGTATTAACTATCGATAGATATAAATTGTTTTAGACAATATTAATGCGAATTCTACTAATAGCGTAATACTAATTTTATTAGAGGGAATGATATTGCGTAAGCAGCATTTTCTTGAGAATTTCCGACGAAAAACTAATAAATAGATTGCGAATTTATCAGGTCATTTTAAACCAGTTGTAATTGTTGTCACATTTACATATCTGGTTTACTAAGAAACTATATATACTAAACGTTATAATTATACTGCGAATTTTGTACCTCTATGAATAAAATAAGTAGTATGAATATGGCACAGTTAAAAAGATAAAAGGAATTTAAGAATGTTATGCATTACTCTTGACTTGTTCAGATTGTTAAAGAAAGAAAGAAACTTTCAATTAATTACTGCTTCATACAATTAAAGTAGACAATTTTTCTATTAATATCTCACAAATATTTAAATTGTCTAACAAATATTTAAAAATTTTAAAAATGATATCTCGTAGTAAGCATCAACACTTAATTGTTTTTAACC
Source organism: Augochlora pura (assembly GCF_028453695.1). Classification (NCBI taxonomy): domain Eukaryota; kingdom Metazoa; phylum Arthropoda; class Insecta; order Hymenoptera; family Halictidae; genus Augochlora; species Augochlora pura. The sequence continues at coordinate 7,453,469 of NC_135780.1, forward strand.
AAAGAATGATCGAAACACGTACTTTTCCTTATAACAAAGCACTTAAAATATTGAAGTAACAAAAATAAAGTAACAATAAATATTGAAAGTAGCAAGAGACTGAGCTAACAACTGGTGTCGATAATTACAATTATACATGTGTTCTGTTTCCAAGCATACGCGTTTAAGCATGTACGTAGAAACGCGAATTCGTGTATTAATAGTTCACCAGCCTTACCGGCTCATTTCTAACAACAAAATGTTTTTTTCATAATGTTCGAGGTACTCTAACTTAGCTTGGGTCAAATATGACTCGGCACCGCTCTCCATCCGTCTGCTTTCAGACTGCTAAACATTAGACAAATCGAGATTTTAACTTGCTCAGTGTATAGTGCATGTGTTTCTTGAAAATCATGACCTTTAGATAACACGTCAACGATAAGACAATTATAATCTTGCGTTCATACCGAAGGAGATATAAAGGTGAAATATTGATTGATAAAAGAAATGTGCATTGTTTCTGTTATTTTCCGTATACCAATCTATGAATCTATATTTACGTACTATGAAATACCCTTGCTGTGCACTTTCTGACATGTACAACATACTATACGATGCGAATGCGAAGCGACATTCGTAAGTGATTAACATTAATCAGAGCCAAAAAATGTTTGAGACACAATACTTCTTAATACTTCATACCTGCGGCACCAGCATCATGGCTAATGTTGTTCCCGCCATGGAAAACCCTACTGCTTGTCCCCGTTTTTTATCGAAAAACGTGTTTAATGCGACGAAAGATGAAGCTAGCGCAAGACCGGTTCCTAGACCTGTAGGAAAACGCGAAAATAAACTGTAAAATAAGAATTTCTAGCAACTAAATAACAAATACCTTGCTTGTGTATGAGTAACGTTCATTTTCAGTGAGAAAAAGGTCTTCGTGATAACAATACACCAAAAACATTAACATATCAATGAGTGTTTTTTAGTGGTTAAGTGAGAATTTATAAAATTCAATACCTTATTGTAAATTTAAATACTTTATTGATTTCTGTGAAGTATATTCTAAACTAAATCTTCTTTTGCACGTCTTTTTTACACTATACTGTTTGTTATGTAAACGAGTATATTATATGTAGACTACCATCTTCCTGTTTGAATACCTTTTTCATTCAGTAACGAGATCATAATTTTGCTACGAAACTCTAATCAATTAGAATAGCAAAATCAATTATCTACATATATAATCTACTGTCTAATATTTATATAAATAAAGTAGTGTAACTTCTTACGTCACATCCATTATAAATAAATTTAATTCTTTTGTAAATCAGAAAGAATTTGAAGATTTATTTAAATCATTATTGTTGAATTATTGACTGCTTGTATTATTCAATTGTATTGCATTGTTGAATTAAATATTGAATTGTAACATTCACTTAAATTTTTACGAATCACAATACATACATTGAAGCTCGTTAATCTTGTGCTATCTTTAAAAGAACACAGTTTTCTTCAAATGGAATCTAATGATTAGACTTATTTTAGTTAATCAATTTATTAGATAACGTTTAAAAAAAAATTGAAGAAATTACGATTCATTAGAATATTGTCACTATAACGTAAAGTAACAAATTAATGAGTAACTTAACGTTTGTCGAATCTAATGATTGTTCATATTTTCAATGAAAAACTTTTGGAAATAATGAATAAATCATTGCAATAATTATACGCTTGACGTTACGTACCTGATAAAATACTGTAAGTACAAATAATATGGATCATGCTGTTAGCGAACGATGTAAGAATCAGTCCAGTGCAACTTAGAACAGATCCAAAAAAAGCAACTTTTCTGTAAGAAAATGTCTTCAACAGCGGTCCTATGAAAAGACCTGTGACAAAAGCAATGCATTGTTAATTATAAAATATAGTTTTCGCAAATGAAATTTGATACAGTAGTTTAGAATAATTGCAGCAATTACTGCTTTTTAATTATAAAAAGGAAGCCATTATGGGGTTCTTAGAAATACAGTAATTTATAATAACTGCGGAAAATATTTTTTATTAATTATAAAAAGGAAGCCATTTTGGACATCACAAAAAGAACAGACCAGGTAAAAACAGGTAATAACTTCTACGAAATAAAACAAAGTAAATTAATAATGTAGCTAATTAAAATTGCTATTATTATTACAGAGCAGTTAATATATCTGCAAAATAATAAGAATATGGAAATTGAATAGCTATACATTTTCGCAATGTTGAAAATAATTTGGAAAAATGAGAGCTAAATTATTAAAAGTACAGCATTTTAACATCTTATTAACAAATTTGGAAATTATCGAAACAGATAAAATATTTTGTATTAATATTATTAGTTTTATTTAACATGTTTTCTTCTCCCAATACTTTGTTGCTGTCATAATTTATTTTCTGAAATGAGGAGTCTAAAGTTTGAAGTATTATAAAATTGGAGTGAACGATTAATATGACTACAAAATTATTTTAAGTATCTCCTTTCAAAAAATGCATTATAGTATCTAATAAACTGTATTTATATTACTTTAAATTTCTAAAATATAATGTGATGTTTAAAAATGATGTGATTGTCTTCATTATTTCGTTTTCAATTACGATAAATTATATTTCGCAAAAAGAAGATTTTGTAAACAAACAGCAAACATTAGATTGCTCGTAAAAAGGTTCCATCTATTTCGATTCAATTTAGCAAAATTGAATTGTTGTCCTCAAGATCATTATTTATATTATAAGAAAGTAACTTCATACCTGAAAAATTAACAATGGCGTCCAAGATGCTCATTATTAATGACGCACCTGTCGAGTCGATATTTAATTTCTTCAAAGGTTCATGAAAAAGGAGACCAAACGAAGGATCCAATGATCTTAAAGAAAGCTTAAAATAACAATAGTGAATTATTGCAATTTCGTCTGGAGTTGATTCTAAAATTAGTGAGTTTTTTCATTAAACGCAGATGAATGTTTTATACTCTTTCTGAAGATAGAAAAAGTATGACTTAAAACCTGTAGACATAGATATTGAATCAACTGGTAGCGATAACACGTGTTGGGATAATTAGATTACATGAATCTGTCGGCATGTAAAAGTCTCTTATCATAGTTACGAAATGTAGACAATGATCCAGATCAAGCCAAGACATTATTGGAATGTGACAAAGTCAAATAATTATATCTCGTTTATTTATATACTACAGATCCATACATCAAGTTAATTAAGAAATGATTTGATCAAATTTTGACTTAATTTAACAGAAGCGAATCTGAGACCATATTTTTAATGAAAATATATAATTGTATTTTCCTTGATCAATAATGTACAAGTTCCTGTAAATACGTTTAGAAAATAAATTATTTGTAACTGTTTAATTTTGTATTCATAGAAGGTCAACTTAACTTATTTCAAAAGGGTTTCGAATTTGAAATAATTCTTTCAATTTCAAGTTTGCTCTAAATATTATATTTATTACGAAAAACTCGAGTTATTTACTAATAGTTTATTTTGATATACAGTTGATTAAAATTTCACGGTTCTTGTACAGTTGATTAAATATTTACATTCTTGGAATATTTATCGTAGAGAATCGATTATATCAATAATTAGAATTACAAGAAATTAGTAAGAGTTGCACAAAATTTTAAGCGCGAGGTGTTTCTTGAAAATATATGCAAATAAATGCAAGAATGATAAACGTCCATGACTTTGAATAGTCTATTTCCAACCTTCGAATATAGATTGATCTGCTAGTAAACACGCGTAGTTCGACGTTTAATATTTTTAATGAAAATGAATATATTCTCACGAACAGACGTTGCCATATTCTTCTGCAATGAACTTTTACAATTCCATTGAATTATTTCCCGAAATTCTTCTCATTATGAAATTCTACAATGTCTGAGACTTCGAAGAATTTTCCTTGAAAGTAAATATACATTGCTTCCAATATTCTTTTCGATAATATACTAAATATGTACAATTAATAACCAGTTTATAGTATAAACAAATACTATTTCATTCACAGATTCTTCATAAACATTCGATATTCGCCCAGTAAAATGTGTAGCGTTATTCGTTGTTGTTCATTAAAAAATAATAATTACCGTTATTAGGCTGGTACCAAGGCACACAAACCATCCCCATCCACCGTCAGGTGCTTTCTTCTTAATGTCTTTAACGTTCGGCATCTTTGTTGTCACTATCGTCCCACATAAGATCGAGATTGATCAACGATTTGATGAGACTTCAACAGGGAAGTCGGCTGCTCGTGAAACGTATTTCGCTATCACTATCATATATCGCAAGGTATAGTTTAATTACTTGCGTTTCCATTCACTGCTTAACGAACCGATACATTATACCGATAGACGGTTTTCCTTGCTTCTTGCCTCGGTTATGGCCGATGAGACACTGTCACTTGCCGGCAAACCGTTTCGTTCTTTCCTGCCCCTCTTTGCTCTTCCAGTCCATGCAAATCTACACTATGAAGTTTGTAGTCCAATATCAATATTGGTTTTATCGTCCATAAATCCGTCCGGCGTCCAAAATTTTCGCAGTTTTCCAATTAGCTACGCTGTTCAATAGAGAAAAGGATCAACTTTGATCGAGATCTTCGAGAATTCCTTTTTATTTTATATCCCGTGTTTATTGTTTTGCAATGATTAAAAATTGAAAAATCTTTCTTTATTTCACATTCTGTGTATACTGTTTTATCAATGATTGTAAATGTAAAAGTTTTTTATATTTTATATTTTTTGTATTCTGTGTTTATTGCTTTATAATTATTGAAAATATGGGATTTTCATATCGAGAAAGTCGTGGTCAATGCACGTCTTGTGATATATTATATGAATAATAATCCATTTCGTTTTACTTTAGTTCTTGTTATTAGCTGCAATATGGTTTTCAGCACTTGTCGTAATTACTTGTGTAAAAAGGTACGCTCAAATCAATGCAGTATGTTTTTCTACTGGATGCCGATTGAACATGCATAACGAAAATTAGCTTATTTAACTCGCCGGTGTTAAATGTCGAAACTGTAGGAGTTAAGCATTTAAACGCGTATTTGTAGAGAATTACTCAACATCATGACATCCTTCTGAAGCGTAGTAAAGGAACGCTGACTTTCCACCATATCAATATGCAGTAATAGTTACTGTAAAAATTTCGTAGATGGAATTTTCTCTTTACATTCACTTGTGACATCTAATAGTCCTCAGGAAAACAACTATATTGACTTGTGTCTATCAAATAATACGTTGTTTTATATTTATTTGTAACTTTATGCAATATAATATCATTCGAGAGAAAAATTTAAATCTACAAAATGTATTTTTTCAATCTTTATTATATAAAAAAAAATAACAACGTTGAAAAATTTTTTCGTTCTATAATTCTTTTACCATGCCAACGAATTGGAATTTTTCCAAAAAATTATTAGGCCTTGTCGAGCGAATTAATAAATGAAAATTGATCTAAATTTCATCTAAATGAAAAATTTATATCAATTGATTTATAATAGCTACAGAAAAATTATTCCTTTTTAAAAGTGTACGAATACTTTGTTAACGATTCGTCCTATGCTCTAAATCGTTAAGTTCATCTATCGCGAGTGTCGTCTGATCAGATCGTGAATACCCATCTTGCAACAGATGTTCAGCAGAATATCAAATACAGATAAAAATTGATAATTTCATTAAAGGTCGGTTTGGCGGTAACTAAAAGTCGATACAAAGTGAAGTAAAAGAGATTCGAAATATTCAGAATTATTTATTCTTTATAATGCTAGCATGGCATGGTTAACACTTATTGTTATAGTATTGATATTTTTATATATATTTGTTTTCGCTCTCAATATATTTATTTAATTAGAATAATATATAAAACAAAAATGTATTCCCTTTAATTGTAAGTACAATGGAATTTTTTCATATGGGAAGCGAATCCAGATATGCACAGATTTATTTAATATTTAGTCGATAGAAAATGAAATGGTTATGAAGTCGTTAATCCATTTGCAGTTACTGTTTTATGCTGACATATTGCTATTTTTAGAACGTATTGCAAATTTTCGATAAGGTCAATTGTTCATAAATCTTCAGACCAGAAAATTCAGATAATAGTATTGTTCCTTTCTTTCTTACACAATAATAGTAAAATGTTTACTCTAATGATTCAGATCTATCGAGAACAAAAAAGTCAAAAAAGTTAGTTAGAAGTAGTTTAATTTTCTAAATTAGTGATGAAAATGCAGTTTATCTTAAATATTTAAAACATGCCGATTACACTTATTCGTGTATATAGAAAGATAATTTCCCCTATTTAAAATTGGTAGATAAAATATCTGTAATACAGGGTGTTTCAAAAGTTACTCGCAATAGGAAAGCGAGGATTTCTTGGGGTCATTTGAAGTAACTTTTTCTGTAGCGAAAATGTAATCCGTGGCTTTGTTTACAAGTTATTAATGAAAAACAATGACCAATGAGAAACGAGATGGCGCTATGTGCCGAAGCCAATCAGCGGAACTTGTCTTCTTCCGCTCGTTGACTCGGTTGCCTTGAGCCAATGGAGCTCACGTCCATTGGTCAATGTTCTTCATTAATAATTCGTTAACGATGCCTCAGGGAAAATTTTTGCAACGTAAAAGGTTACTTCAAATGACATCAAGTACCTCCTATTTTCCTATTGCAACAGATTTTTGGAACACTTTATGTATATTAATGTTCTTAAAAGCTGCTTGGTGTGTAATTTTCCTACTACGTTTCATTTAAACATTTCTGGAACGCCTCTCGTATAATATGATGAGACATACAGTCTAAATATTCCTGAATACAACACTGTTCACTTTACAACTATTCAAAACAGTCATTATTAGTATTAGTTAAGATTTACACTAACATTTGGTATCTCTTTAACTAAATCTGCTAACTCCAATTAGAAACACATTTCTGACTTCTACTTGCAATTTGTTTCACAAAAACTGTGATATTTATTTGAATACTTTTAAGTAGAGATGTGTATTAAAAGAGTGTACACATTATAATATTTCAAATATGAAATTAAAGTTATTCGTATATTTCATTAAATATTTATTACAATAATTTATTGACGAATTTCATCAAGTGTAGATTTATCCTTACATAAGCATTTTGAATTAATTATTTGGAGTATCACTAACTGAGATAAAAACTATTTTCAATTTAACAACATATGACATTATTTGACACACAACGTACAAATATTTCGTAATGAAAACATTTTACCTTCTACGTTATCTCTATGTCTCAAGTCTAAAGTGAGTCGAAGAAAACTACATATTTGTGGAAGAAGTTCAAGATTTTTCCGTTGGTTTTTACGTCATTCCCTTATGACACTAATCCCTTTACAACATGTTAATAGTACTTCTTTTTAGGAATTAGTCACTGTCTAATCATGCGGTACATTCTAAAGGATATACGATCCAGTTACTGATTATGTTTGACAAATAGTCTCCTCGAAATTTTGAAAGTTTATTCTTTTTTTAATTTCTCGTCCGACATCCATATACAGATGACGCAATTATTTGACCAGCCATAGGCATTAATTTTTGTGCTAATATACTACCGCGTACATCAAATATAGTCAGGATTTGTGACACATGAAAGTCATAAGAACGTAAATAATAAATCTATTGTTCTCATTTTTAGCTTTTTTTTAGCATCTTTTTAGCTTTTGTTTCATTAAGTAAATTAAATTACTCCTTACATTGATTTATTCAAAGATATGAATATTGTTTGTGCTATCGATATTTGTATCAATTTTGTTGACATATCTCCATCTTGTAAAAAAAGTATAACGATTTATGTTCATAGAGTTCATAAAAATATGTTACTACTCTTTTTTTTTATAAATAATATAATACTTGATTTTATGCTTAAAAATTAGCGGAGTTCTCTTTAAAAGAATCTTTGATCTTGGATTTTTAAGCTAATGATCTTTAAATTGCAGCAACTTTTTTTTATCAAATCGTGACATTAGTACTAATTTAATTTTTTTCAGTAGCCCTTAATTTAATAATATTAGTTACTAATATCCCTAGATTAAATTAGAAGGGTTCTTTGAATCGATTTCTATTAAAGAAGTATAATAACATTAATTATATCTACTTGAATAAATCATCATGTCATAAATCGATGGAAAAATCTGTATTTCGTTGACAACTGTTTTGTCAGTAATAACTACTAATTATGACAATATTGTTTTATTATCGTGGATATTTCTGCATTTTCTAATCTTCTTACGACATTTAATAATTATTATAATTCATGAAAGATTTCCATTGTTAACTGAACTGTTACTCATAAAAAGAGAACCATTAGCTTTCTGTCAGTTTACGTTCTTTTTGCACTTTAAAAATTAGCACCTGTCTTAAATGCATAAGAATTCGCAATCTATTCGTTAATGAAAGCTATAATTCTATAAAAAAATTGATAATATTTACGTAATCTTCTACTGGCTATCTTTTTGATGAAACATCAGTACGGCAGATAAGTATTTGCTAGCTTATTGAATTCTTTATTATCTAGAATCTAGTATCACTAGATTGTTGGTGCACTTGTAAAAATAAGCAATCATAAATTGTAATCATTGTCCATACCACTGAATCACGAATTTCCGGAATTTCTGTAAGAAATGAAGTACAAGAATTGCTAATAGCAAAGGAACATGTAAACATTCACATAACTGTGACAATTAAATACTACTGTGATTATGGTTTACTCGAGTAATTACTCCGAAAAAATTGCTAGTCATTTATGTTATTAACTGAATACAGTAACATCTCTTCTATACACAGCTTTAAAAAATGACGTAACAATCCTAATAAAATATTGCGATAAATATGGTGTCGACATCATGTCTGATATCATCTTTAATATCGTGTTACTTTATAAATCAATTAGGACTATTTAAATACTAGATTATATTTTAAAACTGTTCTGTGCATAGAAAATCTTCTAATTCACTATAAATCATTGATTTATTTACATCAATATAACATTTGTTTTGTATTCCACCTTATTTTTATTTCGAAAAGATATTTTTCAAATCTGGAACAATTTGACATCCAATTTGTTATGTAAATCATTAGGGAAATTGGATTGTTTCATCGTGTGATATTATTCTGATATCTGTTACGTAGTTATAGACGTTCATACAACGTTGCATTTTTATAAACATATTTAGGAAATTAAAACTTAGGTAGCATGTTATATTTTATATTCATAGCTTTAATAGATTGTAATGTATTATTGCATTAGCTCCTTAAACAATTTATGTCAAACTGATTCTTTCAGATACTTAGAAAATAGAAGTGAATCAAGATCCACAATTAATTGATAATGGCGCGTTGCGTAGGACGTTCCTAAAGATTTGTTAATTGTATCGTTAAGTTGCCAACGTATCTCAGTTAATTTTATTTGCCATTAAGCACAGGGAATGTTAATTCGTTCACAGATTACGCTGGCGGCGCAAGTAATGACTTCCGTTTGATATTAGAATATTGTAAAATTCTATAATGAAACCCATACAGGCATAAAAAGTGTAATTGCATAAGAATGTTATAAAGTATTTACTGTACATTTAGGAAAAATTGAAGTTGTTTTAGATTCTAAACTTCTAAGAACATTTCATGTTGCCTTGTAAGATTTTTTAAATTACTTCTTTAATTTATGCTACAGTAATAATCTAAAGACTTTGTTTTCAAAAATTATTTAGATGTGATATGTCAATATTTTAAATCACATACCTTTAATTTACTGTTAATTTGTTATACTTAATTACAATTTATAGTTCCTTAAAGTTACAGAAAATGTGTAAAATCGAGGTTATTCGCACGTGGCCACCATTCACTTTAAACAGGTGTACTTACTACGTATACGGCTTATCTTACGATAACGTTCATCACACTTTATTTGTTCTTAATTTCTTGGACGTTTTATGGAAAATTGTGTTATACACAAATATATGCTTGTATACCAAAATGTGTAACAAAGGGATGTATCTTTTATGAACTATTTGACGACAATTTAGAAAAGATGGGAGTCATTTCTATTGATATTATATTATATTATATTATATTATATTATATTACAATATAATAATATTTTGTTTGGTTAGTTGATTTTCCATGAAACACGTTTCTCCTACGTGAATATCTTTTAAAGAAACATTCTTCAACGAAGGAACTATGCAAATTACGTATGAACTTGTACTTTGTGAAATTAGGTTTAATATATCCAAAACGTGTAGTCATAATTAAGAATCATAAATGACATGAAATAATTCAAATTAGGTTATGTTAATTTTGGAGAGAGAACTTTTTAAACATGTTTACACTTATTAAATACAATTCAGATAAATAGGAATTAAAAGAATACTTAATAATGTCTATAATCAAACATCATTTATAAAGATCTTTTTCTTCATGTACACTACATGTGTATTAACAACACTCTATTAAAATATTGTATCAAAAATTCTTACGATCATCTTTTCTTTAGCACGATTAAATAGCAAAATTCAAAAATTAAAACAGCACTTTGCTGTGTTAAAAAGTATACCCAAAATGGGTTACAATAATATTTCTCACGGATTGCGACAAATGCACATAGTCGCAAACTACTGCCACGCATATATTATTATATCTTTTTATTATATTAATTAATGACTGAATTGCGGGGATGTTATAGTATACACAGTATATACAATATTATGTGTGTGTTAATCTTATTAAATTCATCAAAATTTATTTTTGCATGAAGATTCACAGTAAAATGTTTAAGAACTGGATACAAGTATACCTCACACGTCAAATAATTGCATCACACTAGTTACAACGATTGTCAAACATATGAAAAATATATCATCACAATTGACATATCTTCTATGTTTCAAATGAAAAAATAAGAAAGGACATCTCGTGTAAATTCCACTTTAATTAAAGTATTGGTCAAATTCACAAATGTTGACTCACTGCGAGTGGCGATGGCAACGAACAACACAGTCCAGTTCCAGGTTGAAAACTATACACTCGAGTTCGAAAATACCCGCTCTCCACCGCGGTCGTTCGATACTCCATTATCAGTATCGCGGTTATCAGTCTTCACTGATTCTACTAAAAAAAAAAAGTATTAACATAATTCGACAAGAGTTGTAATGGCTCACAGGTCAACGTCCTCTTGAAAACTTGTGTCCTTCCATATTTTTCACAGCGAAGTTAAATAAACAGTGGAGATTCGTTTCACGAGAAACGCTGAAACTCGAATATGTTCGAACTGAATGGCACAGGGAGCTTTCCGAACTGCGAAATCATTACAAAAAATATAACAGAATTAAAGTGCTAAGATCCAAGAATAGTATGTTAGAATTTATTAGACTCCGTCAAAGAATGTGGTATTTGAGATTTTAATGTGAAATTAAGAATTTGAATTTGAATTTGTTATTTCAGTAAAGTTGCTATTCTGATGCTATGGATAAAGTTAAGTAGGTAATAATTTAGATAAATAGATTTGATTGAAGTTATACCAGTTTCTAATCTTTAGAGAAATATGTTATAAATACAAAACAGTAATAACATTGTTGGTACATCATTTGAATAAATTTATAACGAATCAAAATTGTTCTATCGATATCCTTATATCTCGTTTAAGGTTTTCAATTTTTCGAAGCATTTATATTAAGAGATATTATAATACATATAAGAGATATAGATTAAATGACTTTGTAACTACAGGACCACTTAATAAATTTTTCTTTAAATCCGGCACGGAGAGTCAAAATAAATTAACAAAACACTATTTTACACAGCATGAACTTTATTAAATTCAAAACTGATTATATGACAAACTGATTATAATACAAAAATTTCCTTTGTATGTACAAGAATATCTAGGATAAAGAAATTGGGTAACTACAATTTCTTTTGACAAACAAGTGAAACGAAGTTTAAAAATTAATTTACGTTTCTGTAATGATACATATAAATAAAAATACTTTCGTACTTTTGTTAAGAGTTTAAAAAGATATTCCAGAACGACTTCTTTTATGATTTTTCCTATTTCAGAAATTTTTAGTTTTCTCTTATATCCTCAGCTATGGTGTTTATCTTTCGGTAGCCATTTCTTCTTATGGGAATCAGTAAGTACTTTAAGTTAAGACTCACATTATTGCTCGGATTTATGGGTTTATCTAAGTTATGAGTATCTGATTCTTGATTATCCAAATGCGTGTATGCGAACTCGATAGATCTTGATCACTAGAGACGTAATGCCTCGTTCACACCTAATAATCACTCTTCACACCGATTCGATTCCGTTTGATGCGAATATCCATCAGTGCGTCCCAATCGTTCAACTGTCATACTGATACACCCGTTCAATCATTCTCATCTTGTTGTGTTAGGCAATCCAGATATACGCGTACACTGCAACATATTCCAATATTATTGAAGTCTCTGACATACCATACGCCTTTCATGTGTAACTATGGCTACAGAGTCAACCAGTTGTTTTCCTATGTCAAAACAGACTCAACATTGACTTTTGCTTAACAATTTCTTATTTTACCGATCCCCATTATATTCACGAATAATGTCTCGATTAAAGGGTTCCTGTCACTTTACCGACAATGGTTTCATCTACAATCATTTCGACAGTCAAGGTACCGAATTTCGTGTAATTTTAACTCAAACTTAACCAACACATAATGTATATACAGGATGTTTAAAAAAGTGGTTCAAGACTTTATTGATTCATTTGTACTCACCATCTAAGAATATTCGACAATCCTTCTGTATTTACTATGGTTGATGAGTGGACCATTCTTTTTAAGTATCTCCATAAAAAAAATCTAATGGTTCAAACCGGGAAACAAAACTTGTTATGACAAAATAGGTTCGTATTAAATTTGCATTTCTGAAAGAATCTTCGCTGATGCTATTGTACAGATCTGTGACAATTTCTCTATTTGCATTCATTGCGTCGTAGAGAAACTCACATGATCGAATATTCCTAGCTACTAAAAGTCGATTTATATTGGAAGGATTGACTTTTAGACCCAACTTGATTCGACATTTTTGATTCCTCTTGATGAGTACTATAAATCCTTACAGTTGTGAATCATCTTTTTGTTAAAACTATATAATGTTATAGCAAGTTTTTAAAATAAAAGAAGAAAATAAAAAGGCTGCGACGACTGTGGCTAAATGTCATCCATGGAAATGACGACTGAACCGTGTTTGCTGTCATTCCGGGGTAAATCTTTCGATTGCAAGGAAGAATGAAAATGGCTGTGAAAGAGAGATAACGAACTGTCGATATCTCTGGTCACTCGTACGACCGCGATCGTCATTGCCGCGCATTTCATAGCCAAAGTGGACGCGGCCGATTTAAGTTGAGCTTCATTCGTCGATGGTTTTCGTTTTTCGAAAAAACGACGCGACTAATTGAAATTTAGTCCCGCAGTAATGTATCACGATACGTTTAATTTCGCCATAGACTCCGTCGCTAGTCAAGTTCTGCCGCGTGTCCGTGTGACAGTGAACGCGACGTTGAACTGATTTTTCTTCCAAGTGTCGCACACATTCTTACTAGGATAATTAATATGCTAATGTCAATGACAAAAGCTGCTGGTACACTCGTGTCAAAGCCGATAATGTGCGTTCCCGTGATTTTCGTTTGATGGAAAGACGGTTCGCAGCGACAGAGAGCAATAGAGAGATGCTTAAGCTCGTTTCCATCGTAATAACAATGGCGATGTTTATGTTAGTAATATGCCAAGAATTTCTTAACTTCACTGACTTCACGTACAGTGTTGTGCAAAAACTTCAGTCCATCCAGTTCGTACTATAACTCTGCATTTTTTTTTCAAGCAAAAATAGTAAGCCTCACGTTTAGTATACATTCAGTAATACTGAGTCTTCTTTTGTCTTGATAATTTTCCCTTTATGGCTTCTGTACGATGTTTTAATCTCATTTGAAACTGTTATCTGCACGTTTTATTCACGTTCCTTCTGAAAAATGCACGAAGAAAGATGTTCTTCTTATTACATTGTCTAATAGCCATCGCGAACAAGTTTTCTACTTGGTGGAAGTACTGGTATAGTATTGAACGCATAGCATTATCACAAACACACATACCGACAGAAGTTAAGACACATTTTATTTTTTAACATGACATTAATTTTATTTTCTCTGTAGTTTCACAATAATTTATTTTTAGTTTATTTTTGCTTTCTTCGATTTTATTGTTTCTTATTTGTCATATACGCTAAATAAAACATTATTGCGATATAAACAATGTGTTATATGTTCCACTTTAATATATACTTTTAATTTATTAAGACGTGTATTTATTAAAATATTAGATTTTCTTCAAATGTTAACGATATGTAATGTTTCTTAACTTTTGCCGGTAAGTGCATTTCTATAAATTTATTTAAGAGACAAAAGCAGAGTAAACACGTTGGTGCTCGTATTTTGCACATTCCTGTAAGTGGAAGAAACAAAAATAATGAACATCAAAAACTATAGATCGATTATATAGAGCACAAAATCTTAATTATCTTTATGCAAACAGATTACAGTTATTAAGTTTTGTTTAATTCTTTCAACTTAGTACGGAGAGAACTTTAGACATTGAAGAGTTATTCGACAGTGTAAAAGCTGATAATCTTATAATTAGACAGATCTTTAAATATCGGAGGAATATGAAATTCTAATTAATATGAGTCTCGAGTTAAATAATCATGAAAGAGATTTCATTATCGTGGTCGTCGTTAACATTATTACCATCATCAAAGTTACTCTAATTTCTCTTCTTAGATCCACTTCAATTAGAGTCTGCAACTGGAAGTCTTCAGACATTCTATGTAGTAAGTTTGAACTCAGTACCTTTAAATAAATATGGTGGTTCCCATTACGTTGTCAAAAGTTTCATTGTAGCATTTCTGATAACTGGCATTTTCATTGAATAATTTGATGTTTGAAGTATTCAATTAGTTCAAATTAATTAGATAATATTTCATAGCGTGAAGGATGACTTTACACTAGAAACCACTTCTCTATTAATAAAACACTGACACTTAAATTGTCTAACGATATTGAAATCTATTTAAACACATTCTCTTTCGAAATATGAAATAACTTTCTATATACAACAATTAAAAATATAGAATAACGTATAAACATGTGATAGTATTGACTGACAAGTCGTTACATTCTCGTAAAATTCTTCTGATTTAGACATTTCTCTATTAAAGAAAATATAATGTTGCAATATTTATCGTGTACTATCCAGCAGTGTTCCAGTGTTAAACAAATATAAATGCTCGCTTCATTCAGTATGGTTAAAATATTAAAACGGTCTGCATCGATACCAGAAGAGTTTGCATTTTGTCGTATCATAGGGTGAAAGCGTTAACCTACTTCGGAAAAGTTCTTCGCTATCGCTGTTTTTTAATTTATGATTCTTATCATATTATATCGCATAATCTACTGTACACATTGCTTCCAGTCACATCACAGTCCAACATTAGATGTACATGGACGTGGCCGTGCAAGTATGTATATTATTCAAATCGGAGTGAGTAAAATATTCACACCAATCTTCTACATATAATTATCGTATCTGTGTTAACGACTTTGGTAGTAACGCTGAAGTATCGTTCAGATATTTATGTATATGAAATCGAATGATAGTAGAAGCTACGCAGAGTGCACGCCCTCAATAGAGCACATCATTGTGCATACCAATAACCAGTTATGCAATAATTTACAGTATTCTTCGTATATCAGTATTGTCAATCATGAATCAAAGCGTCTATTAAAATATTTCGATAACGCCAAATGCAATTTTTAAGTAATAAAACAGTTTGTCATGAGTTAAAGAAATATAATTAAAAATGGAATTAATTAGAATAAAGTTCGATGAGATAATCATGTGAGCGATTTTATTTTTTAATAGCAAAGAGATTTGTTTCTTTTCTGTTTTTAAATTTTAATGAGTTTAGTCAGTAATATAAATGCAATGCTAATTGTATAATTTAAAATAGTGTTTTAGATAAAATTATGTGTCGAAACATTTGTCATCTTTTAGAAAGATTGAATGTTCAAATCAATTAATTTATACATCTATAACGTGTTTCTGCTTAATTTGAAAAACATCCGTCTGAGAAAATGCCGCTTGGAGTGTTACATGGAAATTAACACAGGCGTCAGGAATACGTGTTACTAATGGGTTAAATTACCTGCGGTGTAAAGTAGCTGCGGTTTGAATATTTATTTTTAATCTACTCTGATGACAATCAGAAATTTGAAACCCGTTTCTACACATATTTTAATTAGCACTCTAGACTTATTGTTCACTTAAATATAATGTAACAGGAAAACAAAGTAATAGCGCACCTTACAGAACAACGTATTTTTCAACAAACTATACACGATAAATCTAATGTTTGGCTATCTAAATATTAAAAACAGATATTTGAATGTTTGGTAATGAATAAGTTGTTTAATAATTTAGTAAGCAGTTCATATTTCTCGTAAAGGAGATCTATCAAATATTTGAGTCATATGTATTGTCTTTTATCACATTCAAACATGATAAACGGATTCGGAACGCATAAACGCTATTGCTAAAAGCGTCGCAAAATGCAGTTTTATTGCTGACGTGACACAGAAGATTATTGCTGAAATGAAATTTATATTTCAGCTAGAAGATATTTGAGCATAATTTTTTAACACGAATTGCAATCAAGTAATTGGAGATGGAAGTTCGTATTAATTACATTACTTTTCTATTGTGAGATCCTAACATGATCCAGTTATAATCCAGTTAATTACACTGATATTTATTGATAATTCTTAATTATAACCAAAATTAATTTCTTCGAACAATTGAATTCTGGAATTTAGAAAATACAGAATCTCAAATTAATTATACTCCAC
Source organism: Augochlora pura (assembly GCF_028453695.1). NCBI lineage: Eukaryota > Metazoa > Arthropoda > Insecta > Hymenoptera > Halictidae > Augochlora > Augochlora pura. Next base: position 7,470,464 of record NC_135780.1, read on the forward strand.
GGTTTAAAATGTATAGAAAGGATGTAAAATAATATGCGATAACTAATATAATTTGTCAACATGTAAAATGGTTGGATATTTTCATTTACATCAAGATTTAAATATGGCAAAGAGAAAAATAGTCCTGCTTCACACTATATCATACTGTAAATAAATTACAATGAGAGAAGAAATATGTTCAGGTCTGGAATGAAAAGAAAATCATTTGTTTAATCGGTAATATAGAAAACTGTTTTATCAGTTGCAAGAAACTACAGTGTGTGCATATGTACAATTATACTATTCCTGGAAACTACTGAGACTCCGATGAGTGTACGCCTTAAAGACTGCAACCAAATACTTGGACTGACTACTATGGAGAATATTTTAGGGGTCAAACTGGGAATAGCAGTGGAGTGGTGCCATAAAAATTGGAAACAATGCAATGTCTTAGGAAGCGGTACAATTATGCGAAAATGAGATGCCGGTGATTATGATAGGGAGGAGCTAAGGAGCATTATTTTTTTATTCTTTCACTATGCTACTAGCTGACGTTATCTAGTTCTTCAATCAATATACTGATAACTAATAGTTACACTTCTTAACTAATGACTGATATTGTCAGGTGTTTACGACTAATGATTATTTGGCTAATATAACTGTCTCACGAATTGATTAATACTTTGTAATTGCGTTAGTAATTATTACACTAGTGATTATAATCATAATAATTAGGCATTGTTTCAATTATACTTTGCTCACCTCTACTGCAAAAAGTCTTTGTAGCGGCCTCGTCCATACTGGTGGCTCCACAAACACACACATACCCACACATATACACATACGACACTCACCTTCTCCTTTTATTTTCTAACTGCAGATGGTACAGCAGCCATATTTCATTCTTCTTAAGGACCTGTACTTAGTGCGATGGCATTGTGTACATAGATAAGAGAGTCTTCCAATTCGTTTGATTCTTGTTTCGTTCAGTCAAAAACCACCCAGGAGTCTGATGTACAGTATGCAGTATTAGATAATTGAAGGTGTTATTTTTCTATTCCATTTTCGAGACGCGGGAAGTTCGATGTTCATCGGTAAGCTTTTGTAATAACAATCTCTGCGATCAAAGAATTCACAGTGATTGATATATTTTGATCTGAAGTATTTCGAAGTAGGGAGATGAAAAGTTTATGAATCCAATTGTATTTACGTAGTGTTCATTTTGATGTTAATTATACGATTCGTGTGATTCCAATCATTTTATAAAAGCATCTACGTTGTTAAAACTGTTATAAAACTGTCTACATTGTGCTTGATTTGTGTTGACATTATCTGCCTCCAGTTCGAATGAAAAGTGACAGTTTGTGATGTTGTACAACAAATTGCAAACTATTTTAGAACCTCTAAATTGCAAAGAGCCTGTTTTATAAACATTCACATGTATTGTTATAATTTTTCATATTTCGTGCCTGTAGGTTTTAAATAATTCAATTTAAAAAATCTACAGACATTCAACTTTAAGGTTTCCGATATTTGAGCATTATTTTATGAATTCTTTTTAATCACATGATATTGTGTAACATTATACTATTCATATGTGAATATACTTAAAAAGAGATTTTAGAAATTTGAAGATTTGTAAAAGAATCTAGTTACGTCAGTAATTTTCACTGACGCTTCGATATACAGTGAGAGTATGTTAAACTTAAAATCCAGGAACATTATTTTAAAATAAAGGTTCAGGCTTTAAAAAGTCATCATCCTACAATGAGTTTTCGTGAAGTTATTGTCGATCAAAGTTAACCAATTTTTATCGAAAATTTTTCTATGCTATTGTATATTATTTTTGACCAGTGTATATGTCCAGTAGCAGAACTGTTTCGAGATCATTATTTTTCAAATATTAATCACGTTACATAGCAGACAATGTTCTTTTTTTTCATAGTACTAACACAAAGATATCGTGTAACTTAAAATTAGGGTTATTATTATTTCGGTGCATAAAATCGCGAGAGATATGATACCTAGTGACGCTGTGATTACAGAGTGAAGAATGTGTGCCTTTTCATGGAAAAAGAATAAAGTAAAAGAGAATTAAATGTCATAATCGTAAAGAAACGAAGAAATAATGAGAGGAGACTTAGTATTTCTGTATCAAATAGTTCCCGTGCAATGTGTGTAGAGACTCTACAAAAATAATATGGTAACTAAGACCAACGGGACATCTACGATGACGACGATGAAGGATACGTTCGTTGAGGACCAAAAGAAGTCACGAAATAGTAGATTGCTTTATGAAGATGAGGACAACGGAGATGAACTCACACTGGAAGACTTAGCTCCTGATGGTGGTTGGGGCTGGATGGTGATGTTCGCCATGATATTAATATTCGTAAGTACTACGAATTAAATAAACAGCCAACCATATAACCAAAAATAATAGAAAAATCCTGACAAAGTCTACTTATATGGCTAAACACTGAATTTCATGCATTTATGACAGAAATTAATAGATGTCGCAGGAAACAGTGACACTGTTCGAAAAATTTTGCAATTTGATGATATCATTTATAATTTACTAAAATTATTCTACGTAATTCTTGCTTTTCGCAATTGGTGCATAAAGGTCCGTAATCTATTTATGACTCATAATGTGTATTTAATACATTTATGATAAAATTGACTAGATGAAGTGCCTAACAACAACAAAATTAGCACAATTTATAAATACGCCTACATTCTCTTGAATTTATTGAAGTTATTCAAAGAAGAAATACATTTTTGAAATTATTAAAACTACTGTCTTAATTAACGTTTACTTCTTATAATTTATTAAGAAAATGTTTATTTTGTTAATGGTCCGCAGTCTACTAATGACTTATGATTAAAATCGATATAACAAGTATACAGTAGTCAAAATTTTTGAAGAATTTAAAGATACTGTTATATTCCTTGCAATCCGTTTAAATTAATAAAAGGAAATATAAATCTCTGTACAGTATATAAACAATTACAATAAGTAAAAACTTCAACATACGTTTCTCACGTTATTACATAACTTGCATATAAAATAGTCGCGAAGATAGCACGTGATCAGTTAAAGGTTAAATTTGATCTTGATCATAAATTAATATTCATTTCTCAAGTTCTCGGGATAAATTTTTGAAACAGATTATGAATAATTTAATTCGGTAAACAAGATACGTTTCGGGACATATAATTACTGGCGATCTTTAATTAAGTCGCGCAAATTTCAGGATGCAGAAATTATAGAAACATTAATTTCTTTCTTAATTATTTTCCTGTGTAATCAGCAACATCCCTAAATTCTTGAAACGATTTTACTGGTTTGCAACCGATACGTTCATTTTTCTCATAAATGCATAAAATTCGTAGTTGGTTAATAAAGTGTTAACGCACGATCGGCAATTCTTTTTGTTACTAATACTGAATGCCGGCGAAAATAATGAAATTCTAAAGCTGGTTGCCGCAAACTTGTTTCGTTAAAGCAACGATAAAAATGATAAAATTTGTTTTGATATATCAATGTTGCAATTATGTGCTGTTCACAATAAAAAGATTTTTTATAATTTGTATACTTGCTATACTTGTCTCAATAGAATTTAAAATGAGGCCAGTTCACGTCAGCGGTAACCAGGAATAGAATTTAAAATAACGCAAATTCACGTCAGCGGTCGCGCATATGTTAAGATATTCGTTTGTTATGTCCCAGGTTACAATATTTGGACCATCTTCGTCGTTTGCAATTATATATGCTGACCTCCTCGAGGCGACAGGTCAGCCTGGCACTGCTTTGACCACGTTTAATTCAGTTTTTATGATCACGTTCTCCATTGCTGGTAAATCAACATTTTCCTTATTTTCGATTATAAAAACTGTGAATTTTTACTTAAACCTACATTAATTTTATTGCATCTTAATATTTTAATTATGTTTGTTTTCAATATGTATTATTATTACTTCTAAGAGAATTGGGATGTTTGATGTCTAACAAGATTTACATACTATTATGAATTTTGTTATAAATATTATAAGAAATTGAATTTTAAATTGAGTTGGTTGATATTTATTTTTTATTCATGAAATGATCATATTTATAGTTATGATAATTGCATATTGAAAATTCAGCTTAAATTCATGTCTTGTTCGATTATTTTCGTATTGTCTACAAGAAATTTAAGATTTATTTGTTTGTGAGAAGTGCGTACGTAATAAAACATATTTCTATATAATACCGAAGAATATGAATATATATATAAATATACTAATAGTGATGATAAAAATATCACTGTTTCCAGTAATAAAGCAACAATAGTACATACGATAAAATTGAATGCAATATTATGTATACAAATTAAGGAGCTAATTACGTGATAACCGTGATATTGATTAAAACTTACATAACGATGTCTCCCTGTTTTAGAAGTTGTCATATCTCTTCCACGTGAGTATACGCAGTGACGTTCATAATTATGTAAATGATAAAGCATTGATAATTCTTCATATCAAAGTAGTTAACTAAATCCTTCTAAATAATTACAGCTTCTTGAATTTAGCGAATTTAATCATTTTCTTTACAGTAAATAAGAATTTCTGAAAGAAATGATAAATGAAACAGTAACGGAAACATTGATAAAATTAATTCGACAAGTACTTGTCAAAAAATAATCGAAGTAAACCATGGACACATCGCTTAGCGTCATGTATTTAATCAACTGATATAATGATGTAATTCATCACGCACGTTTGCTATATAAAATGTTCTATAAAATGTTTCTATTTACTATTATACTAAATACTATAATATTAAATTTCTCAAACAACTATTGTTAGGAGTCTGTCTATTAAACAATTGTATACCTCTTGTTCACATAACAGACATTTTACATAACAAACACATCAATTTCTTCGTGTTTGTTCTAGATGGGTACTGTTACAGCGATAACACATCATTAAATAATTTGGTTTTACGAACAATTATTTGCAGACAAACTTACGTGTGCCGCATTCAGGAGTTGATGACACGAGACTAATGATAGTAATAGCAGTCATAAACTCTTGTAATTACTTAGTTTAACGACGTGGTGATATATTCATGTCAATATTGTTATTTAATGATGTGGTTTCTAGCAATTAATTTAAATTTTAATTCCAATCATAAACAAAATTATAAATGCTTAAGATATGAGTGTTAAATCTTAAATTTTCTATTGCCAATTGTGCTTTCCTCTGTTACTTTATAATTTGTATAGTTTTAACATTATCGATTTGCAAACCATTTTCCGGAACTTCTACATAATAATTCGATTTACACCACTCGATAATTATTATTATGCTCAATATTACTTTACTACTATACAGGTGTTGCATTCCAAATTCATTCTTTTGCAAACTATATTCACTGTTTTTCAAATACTTGCATTCCAACTTCATCCTCTATTATCTTGGACCATTATAAGAATCAAATTCAATGCAAATTTGTTTTGACATTTTTAGTTTTATTTTATATATGTAACAATGATTTTGAAACACTTATTTAAGTATTTGATTCAGTTGCAACAATATTATTACTTTATGATGTCCACGAAGAGAATGCATTCTCCGTAGAATGTAATACTTTAAGAAACTTCATCATTGATTTTATGGAGGCTTGAATTGTTCAAAACTAATTATACTTCACCCAGATGGCTTCGTTTATTTGATTTATTAAACTTATACGGAAAATTGCCCATTAGTTATAAAATCAAAAATACAGCGGTTTAGAATGATTACATGAAGGTTAAATGAAAAATAGATAACCGAAACTCCTTAAATCATTATGTTAAATTTATTTAAACTGTAATAATATTGTTAAATTATTTTATGTAGTACGCCTTAAATTTTGTTTGAACGATTTGTAATAAACGATTGGAAAATTCGATAAAGGAGTATACTTACACTATTCACATTAAAGAACACAAGCATATTAGCCCAATGTGATCACAATTGTGTCAGCAGTGTTTAGAATAATGTTTGAAACAATTTGCAAAATATATTTTATGTAACAGTTATAATGTTTTCTTCTCGAGATACCCATAAAACGAATTTGAATATCAAAAGGTTGTATTTAAAATTTAGGAAAGTCTACATATAGTCTGCAAGAGGGTGAATTTGATTGGAGAAAAGTTGAATATGGCATATAAAAGGATGAATTCAGAATTCTCGGTATATCGTAGACATATTCATTTACAAGTCAACAAACGCTAACTTATCAAGATGTTGTTATGTCGGCACTGAACATCCCCCCTCCCTACCAGAAATTTAATGTCTTGTGGTATCAAATCGCAATCAAATATGACACATAGTCTGACACAGTCATATACATATATATTTTCAACTGTCAGATGCTAAGAAGATTGCCGATAAGAGGCAGCACTAATTCAGAAATAGTTGTTAATGTAAATGCCACGCAGCGCTCTGGGCGTCAGATAACAATGACATGCATTTTTTGTCTTGGTTGGAACAATACATTTACAAAAATTTAACTCGTGGATCGTAATATGACATAGCAAAAATTTATCTGGCATAATTGCTTGCCGCACGTGACGATTTTATGATGTCAATGTTTGTATTAAATACAGTGAAACGAGGAAGATAGTTACCTGGAATTGTATGCATGTATGAATACTAATTCATTCACAGAAAAAGTGTACTGTGAATTTTCTTGTCATGTCAGAAAAGAATACTGGGAAAAGATTTTACGTAACATTTATTTACACAAATAGATTTCTTATTTATCTGATCGAACTATATTTCTTATATGCGATATTAGGCCAATATAGTACTTCACTTAAATTTATTTATAAATTTTGTATTTTTACATAATCTGTATACGCCGTGTATTATCAAATCTGCGGATGTCTACTCCATAAATAAATAAATACAGTAAAGGACTAAAAGATTAATATTTTACGTTTTTGCAACAGGCTTAATTACAAACACGTTGCTGAAGAGGTATGCGATGAGGCCGGTAGGTTTGTTCGGCGCTGTGATTTTCTCGGTGTCGAATACTGCGATGGCTTTTGTCACCAACTTCTACGAAATGGCTTTTCTCAATTTATTTCAAGGACTAGGCCTCGGGCTGATCGTCACGATTTGTAACACGAATTTCAACGCTTACTTCGTGAAGAAACGAGCACCAGTACGTAAACGCAAGGCCATTGATTACCAGAGTCCTTTGAAGTGCTTGTATTGTTAATTTTTCTTAATTTTGTTTTTCAGGTAATGAGCGCGGCCCAAGTTATCATTGCTTTAGGCGGGATTGTATATCCTATACTCATAGAGAAGTTAATGACGGCTTACGGATTTCGTGGTGAGTTTAATGAACTATTTTTTAGCGGCATTATATACGGAAACAAAGTAGTGACAATTCAACCACGTTGCAATCTAATTTCGCAATTTAATTATATCATATTTCAGTCAATAGTAATTTAACTACCTATTAATTCAATTTTGCTATTTAAATACATTGTATTTCAAATAGATAGTATTTTAGTTCAACTACTTTGCAATTCAATTTCGTAATTTAGTTATATTCTATTCCAATGACATACTAATTTAACTACGTCATAATTCAGTTACATAATTAAAACCTTTCAATCTCAGTTGATTCAATCCCTAACTATTTAAATCATAAGTGTTATTCAAATACATTATAAATGAAATACAGTTGTTCAAACTACAGACCAGAATTTTCAAGAGGCATAATACATTTTTCTACTTTCCTTTCTATACTCATCTTTTATCTGTTCTATGTATTTTCATTTCTCTATTATTTTGTATGAATTCATTATTTCTTAATTCACAATTTTAATTCAATTACATCTCAGTTCATCATTTAAATTTAATTTAATTTGCATCGTTACTCATAATTAATGTAATTTTGTAATTGCACTGCAATTTCTTGTATTCTACTGAATGAAGATATGAATTACAAATTACAAAGTAACAATGTTACGTTCACGGTTTTTCCAGGCACTGCATTAATAACGGGCGCCATGAGTTCAAACTGTATCGTCGGCATGACTATGATGCATCCAGTTGAATGGCACACAAGAAACCCGAAAGATGTCCGAGCAGAAAGGGCGCGTGAAAGGGAAGAACGAAAGCTATGTGGAGTAGTATCGGTGAATCGTCGTTCCATAGACATCTGCCACTTTTCCATTTCCGCGAAAACAAGATGCAGTAGCTTGACAAGTCTAAAGGGTGATGGCGGGAAGCAAATTCCGCTTTTAATTGAAACATTGAAGGTACTTTTTGGAAATCACACTTCTGTAAACAATTTCTTAACATTTATTTGCTGACGTCTCTTTACGCCAGTGTGTTGTAACCTTTGCAAAGTATTAACCCTTTGCACTCGAGTAGTGACTCTGAGGCACCATTCGAGATTTTTGTACGATGCTCTGGAAATGTTTTTACATTGTCAAATCTGTTTCTGTTTATAAAACTGTTCAAAGTATAAACTGTTATACGGACTCAATTTCGTGTGCATAAATTGCACTAATGATTTATAGAAAATACAGATACTGTAGGTCATCCAAAATAAGTTTAGACATGGGGTTAAAGTAGCGGTGAGTACAAAGAGTTAACCCCTTGCCATATTTCGGCGAGTTTCATTATAAAACGAGTTGTTCTATACAGAAACGTGGACGCTTTTCTAAAATGCTTTTCTTTATTGCAATCACTTGTTATTTATATAGATTTCATTAAATTATTCAATATAATAACACTTCTACATACAATTTTAATTGGTACTTATTAATTATCATTCAATTGCTCGTCATTCAATATTTATTCGGATTTATTATTATTATTATTATTTATTATTTAACATAAAACTTGTCCAGTTCAGCGTATTTTGTAACATACATAAGAGCTCGTTAAAATTGATACCGGTACAATCGCGGTTTTTTGTAAGCTGATTCACGAACGTTTCAAGACGTTTACTCTCTCTAATTGTTAACGCAGGAGCCAGCAAAAAGAGTAGCCTCAATTTCAGAACTCGAGAGCAAGATTCACAATCGAATGAAGTCGGGCTCGATGCGAGAACTTTTGACGAGACGTATGTCGGCGCTCTCGTCCACCAGCGTGACAAATTTAGTGACGAGCATCGGGGCGTTCGGTGACAGGAATCATTTTGAGAAAAATAAGGAGAAGAGAAATGAAAAAGGCGTACAAGTGTCCATGAATGACGAGAGTAACGAGAAAGGTCCTTTAAAGTACGTTGCGTGTAGACTGTCGTTCGAAAGTTTGGAGCAGTCTTCCTTTCTTTACAAAGGTACTCTTTTCAAAGAATATTAACAACTACTTAGCGAACTCCAATGAATTTTGTATAAAATTTATGGAACGTGTGAATTAATACAGAATTACTTCATTGAATATAAAGAACGAAGGATGCTCTTAAACTTTTGGGCAGACATTATTTAGACTAATCTTCGATCCATTTCGTTTTTGTAATGTTTGCAGGCAAGAGAAATGGAACATTTAGAAACTAGGTGGTAAATACTACTAAAATAATTACGAAAAACTACTTAGGTAAATTAAAAAATGAATTAGGTAAATACGAAATATTGAAGACATCAGGAAATTATTATTCGAAAGGATATATTAATTTATAAAGAATATTTTTATTTTGCATAAAGATTCACTGTATATTTGCAATTCGTTAAAGTGATTGAAATGAGGCATATAAGATCATAAGGTATAAAATAGCAGGATGTAATTTTAAGTATGCAAACATAGTTTTAGATTTAATGAGCACAATCGAAAAGATATTCTAGTGTTAAAAATAAGTTAAAACTTATTTAAAACTAACTTAAAATTTGCTTGAAAGGAACATACAATTTTCTTAAAACTATTGTAAAACTGGTGTTATAGAATGTGATAGTTTAATATTTTATACAACAAAGAACGTAAGAGTTTAATTTTTTTGCAAATACTAGATTGAAATAATGTAGACTCAAACAAATATCTTCACTTTGAGGTTAGAATAGCCTCGAGTGCGAAAATTTAGAAATTCCACTTCTCTTGTTTTCGCATATACAGGGTGCTTCCTTAACTCTTATTAGTTTCTTGTTGACTATATGATAGTTTGTTAAGCTTAAAAAATGGTTAATTCTTCAATAAAAAAATTGAGGCCACCTTAACTTTTTTAAATAGCATTGCAAACACATTACATCTTTGTTGCACATGTTAAGATAAATTCAACGATCTGCTATATCATGATCATTGAATGATCTTGAACTGCGAAATTTCAATTTAGTATCTATGTGCAGAATTTCAAGAAACACCCTGTATATAATATCTGTGTTACGTTCTATTCAAACGATTCTTTTTTATCAATTTCTACAGAGAAATTCTGGGGGATCTTCTGGACATGTCACTATTAAAGAACTTATGTTTTTTAAATATGTGTTTCGGTATTAGTTTTGTGTTGTCGAGCGACTTCACATTTTCTTGCTTGGTGCCGCTAATGATGGTGAACTCCGGTTACGATAAGGCACAGGCGGCACTTGCAATCACTATCAGCGCATCTGCAGAATTAGCGTCGAAAATTTTGCTCGCGATTTTCACTTTGGCGGTGAACGTCAAGTCGAAATACATATTCTTCATTGCTACGATTGCCATGGCGTTCGCAAAGTTTGGTTAGTAGAACAACAATATGTTGCACAGATTACATGATAGAACGAAGTTCTGAACATGATTACACTGATTACAGTAATTGCACTGATTACAATAATTACACTGATTACAATAATTACGCTGATTTAGTGTGAAGTCGTCAATTGAGGATCAATTTTATTTTTGTTTTGGATTTGTTCATATGTTACACCACTCACTTTATTTCTTCAGTTTATGCAAATTGTATTCTACATCGATTGGTATACATATAAATAAAAATGACTTAAACTTCGTTCTCATATGCTCAGAATTAACGAATGAATAATTATATAAAACAATTATATGAGAAAAATATAATTTTCTCGATTGATTTTATTTTTCAGGTTATTTGTTTTATAGCAGTTCATTGTCCGGCACGTATATCATGATAGCAGTGATAGGAGTAGTTCGGTCATGGTTGTTAGTTCCTCAAGCATTGGTTGTCATAGAAGACATCACTATTGAAAAATTCGCGTCCGCGTATGGAATCTGCGGTGCCATTAGTGGCATCATAAATATTCTATTTGGTCCAATTGTTGGTGAGTGCATGGAAATATCCTTATATTATTAACCATATATAGTATAGGACGTCTACAAAACGAGTAGAAAATGATTCTCTTAGTGAAAGAGAAGAATAATATTTAAAATAATAATAGAATAAACTAACACGTTATTTGATATAATACTTTATATAACGTTATTTAAAAAATAATTATGTGAAAATAATTATAAATTAAAACAATATGTTATTTGAAATAATACTTCATATAATATTGTTTCAAATATGAGTAAGTTTGATTGGCCGATTAATTTGGATTTTTGTTATATAATTTGTTAAAATGAGCCATCTGTGTACCTGTTAATGAATACGTTAAGGAAAATAATTGTGGGAATATCGTATGCCAACTGACTTCGCGTTCAAAGGGGCCGTTCGTATCTATAAACATTAATGAATGGTTTTAGGGTTGATGAAGGATTGGACCAATAGTTTCGTGGTCTGTCAGCTTGCACTTATAGCAATGAACGTCCTGTTCGTTATTCCATGGGCAATACAGTTCCTTTCAGTGGAATTACCAAAGAGAAGAAAGGGACGGGCGGATAAAATGGCCGCCCAATCTTCCGGCTTCACCCCGAATTGATGCACACCAACAGAAATATGGAAGCATAAAAGAATTCGTAAGCACACGCTGATGATGAAAGTATCTACTTCGAGAACAAATATTTGTATATAGCAAAAACATTCCTGTAAAATTTACTAATAGAGCTATACGAATGTGTGATAGAGATGCGCCATTCGCGAAATGAATTTTTTTGAAGTGCTTTGTACGTTAGTTATTCTGCAGACAAATTTAACAACAACCATAGAGTGGAACAGCTTTATAATGATGTTTCGAAAAGTAGATGTTTTAAAGTTAAAGTAACGATTGTAGACGTATAATTAGATCAAGATTTAAAATAGAGTCTTTTATATTGACAATGCTATTATCGAAGGTAAAATAAATAAAATTATAATTTGGAATGATATATTTACTTGTGTTGAAAGCTTACAATAGTATTTCACGTAACATAATAATTTATCTTTCATTATTCATAAGTCACCCTTATTTATATTATATTAGTACGCTGATAATTATAGCGAATGTTTGTGCAAGTCTATCTTTCTGTACATCGCAAAAATTAAATAAAAGTTTATGTTTTCTGGAGAGTCATTCAGTTGCGTATAAAACAGGAACGTTAATAACCATTAACTTCGACAAATTTTTGTGAAGTATTTGGCCGATATTTAATTACTTACGTAAATTCGAAAAAGTAATAATTCGATAATGTGGAATAAAATTCAGTAGTATGTATAAAATTCAGTATCTATAATAAAACTGTGAAACAGAAACATTAAAAAACTAAAGATAAAAGTATTTTCTGACTGAAATTAATGATTAATTTAATTCAAACAATATAAGCAATTTATTTGGTATTGTAAGAGAGTCACAAACAAATATATTTCAACAATTACAAAGCAGCGTAATATACGTATTTTATGCCTTAGCCAACACAAACTTCAAACTTTAAATAATAATATAGGTTCAGATAAATTTTGCAGAGTTGTATAAGATTATAACAAATAAATTAGGAGTCATGGTAAATCTTGCTTCGCACGGTATTCAGAACGCTAAACAATGCGTTCCTGTTCATTTGCGTGTCCACCAATCCGCTAACGAATATATCATTTGGAGTTTTAAAGGACTCCACCTCAAATACAAACTTCTGAATTGCTTTTGTTTCGCGGCTCAATTTTTATTCGGAAGCCGTCCACCCTCTTGAGAATAATATCAACCTTCAGCCGGAAGTCCTTTTCTGTGAGATCCGACAGGATCCTGTAGTTCCGCAGGATTGTCGACAATAAGACCTTCAACTTTAACATCGCATATTTCCTTCCCACGCACGACCTAAAAAAAAACGCAATTTAATCGCCTCATGCCTCATGAGAACCCACTTCTAAAAAATAAGATATTTCGGGAAGCGTATCAGTTTACGTGAATATTTGATAAAATATGCAAATGATTTTTCACGCGTTAACCGAATCTGTAATTTGTATTTATGGCAATGTGTTAATGAATATAATCGTGTTCCGCTGATTGACACAAATGTCAACGGTATTTAAACTTTCTTAACTTTTATCTGTAAGTGTATGTGTGCGGTACACAATAAATTATATTAAGTGTTTCAGTTTCAATATTGTCAAATAGGATAAATAAACTGAAAGCTTCACTTGATTAATACAATTTTACTTTGAAGAATATAAAGTTAAAGTAAATCTATTCTAGTGCAAGGAGATTTATATTTCTTTATATCGAATCGTCGTAGTTCATATATTTGTAAATTATTCTTTTGAATACTTAATTCGTTCCTTTTTCTACTTTATCTTTTGGAAAATGTAAGCAACAAAATTATGATTCGAAGAGATGCCTTAATTGTAATTTAAAAGCACGTCTACTCCGCAGTCATATTAAATTGAAATTAAAAGATAAATGATTGAATACAAATATTTTGTGTATATAGCATTTTAATTAGTAAATATTTAGTATTTCAATTAAGACAATTAAGGTTTCTCTAAAATTAAAGACATCTGTCGACAGAACGAAACATTTATTCGTTCTCATAAATTCAACGATACTGTAGGTAACAGTGGTGTAGCGATATAGTAGGCAAAATGAAGAACCTTGCTGTAGAATGGTTGCTTTACTGCAGGCGTCGTCGTTGCATACAAAATGGTGATCGACCATTTAACCACAGAGTATTATATAAAGTTCATTACATTAGTTTACTGAATAATATAAACTTTTTGTTTTTGCATTAAAAAATCACATTCTTTAATAAATAAAATGGAATTTTGTTGCAAAGTTGGCATGTATGCACAAGCTGATTAGAATGATTAATTACTTACCTAGGACCAGCGCTGAACGGAACGAAGGCGTAATAATGCCTATTTTGCATCCGTTCCGGTAAGAAGTTATCGGGATTAAATTCTTCAGGATTTGGATAAAATTCTGCTAGCCGATGTATCATGTATTGTGGAATTAATATTGTAGAATCCTTTGGTAACACGTAATTGTTGGTAACTAGAAAAAACGATATTGCGAAGTAAGTATTGTAGTTGCTTCTCACATATTCATATTTAATAATGATATGATGATCATGAAAGCATAGTGATCAAATAAGTATCGTTAAAGCCGTAATGTAAATAACAATTCTATATAATACTAGTTCAAAGAATAACACAATTCCAATATTTATAAACAAATAATAATTAAGTTATATTATAATAACCTTGTAAGTATTAATTGTATAATAATTGCAAGAATAACTAAAATAATGATTAATTTCAATCGTTTATATTCAAATAATGTTCCATAAATAATTCAAAAGACTAAATTAATTAATTTATACTTAGAAAAGTCGAAAAAATGTTATGAAACAATATCTATCGTTCGCGTTACTATTTTGAACATTATTGCATGATTATTATTCGTAGCTATGGTTTGCAAATGATGAATCGTTTCCTAAAGTTGGTGTTAAAAATTTACCAATTTTGACGTCCTCCTTTAATAGTCTAGCAATGGCAGGCACTGGCGGGAAAAGTCGTAAAGTTTCAAGGATGACTCGTTCCAGGTATTTCATTTCTAAAGTATCTTGGAAAGTGCAAGGGCGATTGGATCCTTGGAAAATCCCATTTAGCTCCTCGTACACTCGATCCTAAAATAAGAATGTTATAAAATCAGTTTATTTTATTATTTCGTATAATTCAATTATGCGAAACGTACAAAAAGCTTTACTTTATGTCTCAAGTGTATAAATAACAGAGATTCGATCAAACACATAAAACTAGCAAAAAAAAGGTCATGAAAAGGATTATATTTCATACTGCTTCTGAAGTATAGTGATTTGTTGTGCACCATAAAAGCTAAATACTTCTGCAAACAATCAAGTGTTTAGTTCTCCAAGTTCTTTAAACCTTAGTTGTTGGCACTCGGATCAATCGAGAAATGTAACAATGTTTATATTACGCTATCAAATCGTGTACTCACTTATTTTGTAAGCGAAAGATAATTGATTGTTTGTTATAATATAAAATAAACCTCAATGAACAGGAATGATAGTCACCAAAGATTCATCACCACTTCTGATTATTTTGTAATGTTATACATATGTATGTATAACTGAGATTATATATAAGTGATGCTAATAATTGTTTTTTATACAATATAAATAAGACTAATAACTTCGGGTTCTGCCTTTTATTACATTTTTAAGATCTCCACCACTATGATAGTTAATAATTAATCATACTAACATCATAATTTCTCCAATTACTGAAATAGGACATATTATATAAAATGAACAAAATAAAGATCATAATAATATTCGTTTGATTATATAATTAGCTGTACCTTTATTGATTAACATTAACCCTCTATTACTCAAGACTGCCATGTAACTACACTCATAATTTAAGAAATTAGCAATAATGAAAACGAATCTATAACTTTAATTAATCTATAATGGAACAAATATTATTACAAACAAGTAGATCCTATATGAACAAACGATTCAGTCAAAACATACAAAATTGTTTTCATTCAATCGCGGATAATTATACGATTATAACATAATTGTGCAGAAATTCGAAATTTATGACAGTCTACAAACGTTACAACAGAGTGAAATTAGTTACCATTCCATAAGTAAATTGAATCGCTGCAAAAGTCGATCTGTGTCTAGTGGTAGAAATGTTATTGGAGATATACAGTTGACATAACCTCCGATTTTAGAAGTAACAAATATTTTTATATAAAATGGGAGACCCTGTGAAAGGAAAGGCATTATTCTCAAAAATGTGCTCAATGTGTCACACGCCTAATCAAGGTGGTGCTAACAAATTAGGTCCAAATCTATTTGGCGTAGTTGGCAAAGTTTCTGGCAGTATGTATATTTATCATAATTTTACAATAAATGCTCTACTAATTTCGGTAGGACATTTGAATGATGTTCAGAAAAAAGTCGAATCAAAAATTGAGAATATGACAGTGAAAGTGATCTCGGGTGATAGTATATTGTGGCGAGAGGCAAATTAATATTCGATCGGGTAATAATTGAAAATTTATTATTTTTATCTTTAATATAGCCAATGCCAATTTCAAGTATACGCAGCAAATGAAGGACAAGGCCGTCACGTGGAACGAGTCAACACTAGATGCGTATTTGGAGTTTCCCAAACAATATGTCCCTGGCACGAGAATGGTATTCAATGGTATTAGAAAAGCGGATGAACGAAAAGATATAATAGCTTATTTATACACATTGAAATAAATACGTTCTCACGTGAATCATGTTGTATAGTGTGCAATATATGTATACAAGCGAAGTAATATGTGTAGTAATCTCATAGCATTAAAATAATAAAAACTCTCTGCCATTCTATTCTCCCGCAAATATGTTCCTGTAATGAATAGTGCTAAACTACATCTCGATACAAAGTTTTATGATTTCGAGAACAGATTTTGGTGAAATGATTGTTCACGGTAGGTGATAAACTTTCTAAAAAATGATGCAAAATTTGTTTAAATGCACATAATTATTCTTAACTGGATTAAATTCAAATAGTGAGAAGATTGACAGAAACTAAAAATGCTAATAAATTAATTTTAATTTCTTAAAATTATTTAAGGTAGAAAAGGTATCTCAATCAATTGTTGCAGACAGTTTGTATTTTTATGCTATTTGTCTATAACGCACAAATTAAATCACATTTAATTTTCTCCTAAACGTTGTTTTATTCAATCGTATTAATATTAACCGGAATTTAATTGTCAAATACGAATGTTATTTATTCCACAAGAGTATGTGTAAGATTGGTAATATTTACCTGGATATCTTGATGAATGCCGAGCACGCATAGAACAAAGCTGGAACCAGCAGCAGTGGTATCGTGCCCCTAAAAATCATTAAATTATTCACTTCTATATGCTAATTATAAAAATTATATTGTAACAGTTGCAAGTTCTAACAATTTTCTAATTTAATTTTAAAGATCTTTGTAGAAAGAAAATTCGTTCTAAAAGGCGTGAAACTAATTATTTAGAGGTGTATTATAATATACTTTCATTGCGTTACACTACACTTTCTTTATGTTACAACTAAATTACGAATCTTTAAGCGTAAAGAAAAATTTCTATTCTAATTATAAACAGTAGAAACCATTATTTACAATCTAGTTATAACTTGAAGCTAATGTAGCAGATAATTTTATATGAACGAGTTACATAAACATTTTCTTTAACGCAAATGCAATCAGTGGCTTCGTTTTCGAGTTACATATTAATGAAAACCATGGACCAATGAGTGACGAGCTCAGCTGACGCAAGGCGATCGGGCCAACGAGCAGATTAGGCCGGCTCGTGCCAGCTGACCCTACCTCTCATTGGTCAATGGTTTTCGTTAATAACTTGTAAACGAAACCACAGAATACATTTGCGCTAAGGAGAAAGTTACTTTAAATGATCTCAGGAATCCCTCATGTCTCGAAGTACTATAATTTTGGGATACCCTATATATTTCTATATCTATTTACATTTACGATATTATCACGAAACCTACCGACGGAGTCAAATGAACCTGTTTCGCATATTTTAAAGTTGCTGCAAATTATAAAAGTCTTTCATAGAATATTTGTAAGAGTTTCTTAATTGAAGCAATTTATTATAATAAAGAAGGCAAAAGGTCTAAATAAATATTGTCTTGTCTATCTTACAAATCAACACACGTTAATTACTTTTGGTACTCGGTATGTTTAGTCTTAAGTTTTAAGTATGAAATCAAATTACCTCGAACATTATAGTGTCTACTTCCTCCTTAATTTCCTCGTCAGTTAACGCTGCGCCAGTTTTTCTAATCTCCAATAGAAGATCTAAGAAAGCAAATCTTTTTTTCTCGCCCACGTCATTATCATCGAGATCATCGAGATCGTCCCTGACGTAATGGAGTTTCTCTGTTTCGTTCTTCTTCTTGTCGTCGGATTTCTCTTCCTGGTTGATATCAAACAAATTCGCGCTTTCATTCGACTTTGGCTTGCCATCAATTTCTGAGCAGATTTTTCTGTAAGCTGCTTCCTTCCTCTTCCGGATAACATTCGACGTTAAATTGTGAATGATACCGATTTGCTCTTTCTGCATTTGCGAAAACTTTGAGAACTTGAAGAGCATGTCGAATCGTAGATTTACGTTGTAGTGGCGTCGATGAATTATGTCGCACATGCTATTTTAATTACAAAATACAGCAGAGAATTAATGAAAATTCGGGGTTGTACTCGTACATTGTTCGACCAATTGTTACGTTCTTTAGCAAGGTATCTGAAGTCGGAGGTGATATTTCAATCAAGGGAAACAATTTTCACATGAGTTGATAATGATAGTTTAAAATATTTAAAGTATCTTCTCTAAAATTTTTTAAAACCTTTTATATTCATATTCTATACATCTTGTAATGTATCGTTTAATTATACCAAAGATTGATACCTAAGATTGTTTTAAGTTTACAGAAAAATCAAGCAAAAGACATTGTCATCTTATTAATATTGATGATCATATAAAGTTGGCCGAATTTGCTCCAACTTCGTACCATTGTCTTAATTACGGTTTGAAAAATATTTGATTAGTTACAATCAAATATTGTAATATATTGTTACGAACACCGGATGGATGACCGGTGCCGCCTTGGAATAAAAGACGGCAACATGGTTCAGGGTCTTCCGATCGAGCTGAACTTTGGCAGTTGCGATTTGACAGCGAACTCGAGATATTGAAATTAATAATCCGATATATTATATATTGTATTGTATAAAGGAATTGTGAAAATAAATAGTTAATCATGCCGCGAACTCGTGAAACGGGGCAAACGGGGCGACGGGAACCGAACGAGGTTCCCGAAGTCCGCAACAATATACTGTAACTGATATGTAAAATTGTTAACATTAAGAATATGATAATCTTTTCAGCTTAATATTTCTTTAAACTAAAAGCGAATAGAAATGAATACAAAGGAAATAAAATCTTGGAGAAGATAATTAAAAAATGGCAATCTTACTTCATTACAGCCATGGCGTATTCATATCCAGATTTCTGTTTGTCAGCCTCTCTGAGTCCCATCGCAGTCTCCAATAAAATATCAACTGTCACACCTGCCATATAGTCATGGCAATCGAATTCTTTCCCCACTTGCTCACGTAATCGAATCACTAAGTCTTTGCTGTTCTCATAGAACAATGGAACGAATGATTTTAACACGTTCATATGGAAGGTGGGTGCTATGATCTTCCTGTGTGTCCTCCATTTTTCACCTGCACTGATCAACAGTCCATCACCCAGCCATGGCTTGAAAAACCTGTAAGGAGTTTGCAACCGTGATATCGCAACTTTTTTCCTAACGTTTCTATTAAATTATTATTTCTATCGGTCGTACTTAAAATCGTGTGTTGCGAACATACGTTCTTTGTCGTTTAAAAATTTCAAATATCTAGTATTAATTGTTTATATATAAAATTTGTCTCCCAAGATATTCTGCCCCGAGAAACATTTTAATTATACTGCGAACATTCCTCACAACGTTAGAAACAACACAAATATTTCGTTGGCCTAGTATAGATGGAGCACCCTGTATTTCGCATACTTTCGCATATTTTCTTCTGCTACACATGCACGCATTCAATTATTTTGCTGTGCTTATAACCATTTCTATATACGCTTGTACTCACAATCCCATTCATTAAACACTTCCTGCAGTTTCTTGTAGCAATGGTATTACACTCACTATATTGCTGTGACGAGTCCTTCTGTTTCTGGGATTAGTACCCTGCCGCGAGCGATTTATATGAGAGCGCCTTGTCTATGTTTCAGTCTTGTACGGTGCCATAACGCTTGCCATGTAGCGCTTTCTTAAACCGTACTCACTTTATCTTTTCTATTCTCAATTAACATATGTCGTCCCGTATGATTTTGTGGTTTAATTTGCTCAGTACGTGCGTATTGTTTGTCTTGTTTGATGACAGCTCAGTGAAGAGCCAATGTTACTTGACTATGGAAATATTTGATTTATATACTCTCTAAATACGTCATCAAATATTTTGTCAAAATAGATAATTTAAATACTTCAAGCGCGATAATATAACTAATGATTGCGAAGGAAAGTCATCAAGTCAATAGACATAAGTTGGATATGTCGTATACATTGACTTGTTTGAAAATATTCTTGGAAAAGCATTTTAATTGAAGAATGTATCTGAACCAATAATTGCTTTCGGTTTTGATTATATTCCTTTATCTTGATTATTATTTCTCTCGATTGACTTGAAATTATTACAACAAAATGATTCATCTATAATTTTGATAGACATACAGCACCAACTATCTTATTGGTTTAAGAGTTTTGGAGATTTTCCGGTAATTCAATGTTAAACTTATTGTTATAATTACTGCTGAGAATAGTTATGTTTCGTATTCTTCTATTAGCGTGGCAGTCAAAGTGTCAAATGTAGTTGTATTAAATATTTAATCCTTAATGGTAGTAAATTACCTCCAACGTGACATTATACACTAAATTTAGATATCTGACCTCCGATAAGGATTAATTATTTTCAACTACTTTGCACGAGAAGTTACCAGATCGTCATCAAAACATGTTTTTCTGGCGTTGAAGTCGATAAAAAACAGAATCACTTAATACGAAATACTGCACAATTACCTATATTCAGGAGCTTTGGTAATATGAACTGTGCTGCTTAGAATAATTTCAACGTCACGAGGATGATATATGGCAATCACTACTTTCCGACCTAGGAAAGCTCGAATGACAGGTCCGTAGATATCAACTTTTAACAGCGTCTCTAACATGTGGTCCGGGTCCACACCAAGAGTTAATAACGAATTTCCTAATATTGGTAGTGGTTTCGGACCTAAATAACAAATAGGATAAGTCACGAACGAAACAATGATCGCTAACGTAAACTAATAAACGCATCAATTAGGTCAAGATAATTTTACGTACCTGGTAGCTTATGGGCTAACCGAACTACTCGTGAACTTTCGATATAGAAATAAATGGTGAACAATACCGTAGCGATAGCAACGAGTGAATAAAGAACTGCTGACTGAAAATAGGACGTTGTCAATATCTCGGTCTCCATTTTGAGTTCTTTCCTGGTGAACTGTAGAATTAATAAACAAGTTCTAAACAATGTCTCTAAATCTTCGCAGATAACATTCAAATATGGACAATATAATGGGACACGCTTTAAATCATGGGGTAAAATTTAAAAAAATGCGTATTGTAGATATCGGTAATATCATTAGAATCAATTGACGCGTGTTAAAGCTACTGTCACTGAAGGATGAAATTTTAATTTGTTTCTGATAATTGCAACGAACCAAAATTTTTTTACGCAACACGACGATGAAGAAGGAATGGCTAAAAATTGTTTAAAGCTACTTAATTGTAAATATTAACGACGAAATCCTTTTATATATATCTAATATTTTTCAGACTCAAGAAATCATTAAGAAGATTGACGTAACTTCACTTCCAACCTAATTTCAATAAAATTTACAGTGACGATCGCGATTTAGCGATGATAAAATGATACGGAAGAAAGTATTGTACACTAGATACCTCTTCGCGTGGACCAGGCTACGTGTCCACAAAACGTGAACCGTCGATGGGCCTGTCTTTTTATATACTCGATTGTGCGTACGCATGGTCGATATAAAATGCGTGAAAAATAAAAATTAATTATACGATGACCTTACGTTTTCCTCCCAAAATTTGCTTTACAAATTTTTCTTGCCGCACAGACATTAATATCGGACTCAATAACGACATTTTACGTTCGGAGAAAGTGAAAATGTGCTGACTTAAGAGAGCAATCAAATTTTTTAGTAATTGGAAATAGTGAACATCGGGCCTTTTTTGAAAGGAACTAACGATTCTACGTTGTTTTTATCGATCTTTGGAAAAGTTATGATTTGTCTTTCAATTAATGTTGAAATTAATTAGGATAAATATTAAATTAATAATAAAAATAGAACATATGAACGATCGATCATTTTACTACGGAAAATTCATGATACGCGGAAATAGAAAAATGAAAACGTGAGTTTTTTTGTACAACACAATGAGTTATTATTGGACTGAGGAAGTTTATGCACGTACCATATGTATTAAACATTCAGACTGTATTCAAGAACATGCAAACTGTATGCAAGGTATATTCTAAGTATAGACAACAGTGATTTGGTAAATATGCATCTGCGTTTATACTAAAAACTATATTTAAAAAATATACTAAAAATTGTGTTTAAATAGAATAGAAATGTATTCAATATTACATAAATAGTTCTAAAAACTAATTATTTTATAAATATTATTATTTAAATATTAACTTCTCGCCATTAGAAACACAATATAATATTATTCATGTTTTACAAATATAACATTTGTATACGTTTACAACTATAATAAATTCTATCAACTTCGTCAATCTATCAATTTGATAATTTTTTAAAATATTAAACCGGTTACGTACGGAGATTTTCTCCCGACGTTTTCCTTTCCTTCTAGAGGGGGGCATACGCTAGATAACGTCGGCGGTGAATACGGTCGTTTCTTTCAAAATTAGAATATTTAATCAAATGTATAGGCGCGAGTTCAGGAAGGGTCACGCGTCCCCGATTTTCGGTACCATCCACGGTATGATCTGGTCACGTAGGCCCAGTCCCCACTACCAAATTTCCTAGTTCAGCCGCATATTAAAGGGCTAAGATGTTCCTCCTCATTGGGCGGTTTCAAATAAAATCGCGACGCGAGACGTAGCAAGATCGAGCCGAGTTTTCCTTCGAGCAATAGTTAACCCCCGCCGTCTTGGTGCGTAAACCAGGGAGCGTGTCTTAGGACTTCTGCGAATCTTACACTACACTTACACACTTGTAATAGCCTGAAGCTGTTAGATTATATTAGTTTTACTTGCAATTCAGTGCACAAGTTATTTCATTCCATTTCCCAGTTCGAGTCAGTTGTTGGTAACGATCCCACAAAGATACACCTTTGCCGCTCAAGGTAGTATATCGATTAATATTTCTTTCTTGAAGTTACGAGGCCAATTGGAATCAATCCAAAACAAAACTCATTTACCTCCGGCCACGTGTGCAACTGGCCCTCAGCTCGCAACAAACCATTAAAAATTATTGACTTTATAAACTTTTTAAATATTTGATTATGAATATTATAATTAAGGAATAGTAAACTAGAAAAGAGCACACTAAATTCAAACTACTTTACTTATCATTCATTTTTAAGCTAACTTGCCACAAAAATTGTGTACGCGCATGTAATATGCAGAATATGCAACTTCTATGTAAAATGTGCAATATTCAAATCTTTCTAATGAAACATTTTTCATTTGTTTAGTTTTTTTTAAAAGCAATAATCTGCTAATAAAGGAAACTTATGATCGTGAAAATCGTTTTCGAAACGAGAGCAATTTAGAGTTACAATCCATACATAATATTAAAAAAGCCTATCAGAATTTTTCAAAATGGGTCTCCGTGTGCAAAATACTTCCATTAAAGTTTGTACGCAACTATCCAGATAACATGTACAGGATTTGAAAACTTTAAATCTGAATGGCAATCAAAATGTTAATACGCAAGAATCTGAATGGAATCATACGAAGGTCATGCTGGTCCAAAAAGAAATTGACTATTGTGACCATAAATAATGGTAGTTGAGATTATTTGGCTGAGTTTTCCAATGATGGAACCACCTCCGTCTGAAATCAGTCCATATTTCGTACCGGTATAGGGGAACCGGATTTGCTGCAGGCGTTTATGTATGCGAAATTGTACCAGGTCTAATCTGGTTCAAAGGGACGGAATAAAGTAATTTGACCGAGTGCCTCAAGATCGAGACCTGCAAGACCTTGTAATACCATAATAAGAATAATCAAGTCCCATAAAACGTATTTCAGACGATACCACTTACAGATATATTGCTTAAGAGGAAATTGCATTCAGGCACGTGGATCAGACACCTGCAGTATTTTTCGAAAAACACGCCAATATGGACAAATAAATATAAACATGTACAGGGCGGAGCAATAATCTGAACATAACCTTGAGTGTCTCTGTTGTTTGTAATAATATAAAAGAATGTTGTAAACAAATCCTGCACGATGTAGAGAGGTACATACCGTGATACGAACATTTTTCGTGTGGGTGAATGCGTAGGCAGATTTCAAGGTTATCTTTAATTTTTCTTTAACGCGCTACGATGTATTTCATCAGTATATAATAACAGGTGTTGAAACGAATATAATGGCCTATTATGATACATTTTAATAAAAAATCTTCGAACTGATGACTATCTTATCAGCCATGAATTTATGGTATATTAGCCTTATACAAACAAAATAATAAAACGTCATACCAACCAATTTAAGTCTAGAAAAGTTTTTGTTTGTTCATTCTTCTAACAAACTAATTGGTCTAACATCTCAAAAAATGCAATCACCGGTCCAATTTTTAAAAAGTTGTTGCACACATGAGCGCACGCGACATGTACACCTATATTCTCTATTTACATGCTAACCACTGTATGCATAATGTTTCTATTATGTAATTGATACTGAACTGAATATAGAACAGAAACAAATAATAATTAATAATTCTTCATTGCAGATAATACAGTACGTTGCAACAGTTTCCAAGGTTCTGGTTTGAATTGTTTAGAACTTGTCTAAATGAATTACAACAGTGTATCGTAAAGGATGAATAGACAAAAAGGCGGTTATAACGATCCCTTGTTGATCGCTGAGGTGGAAACCAGTACTTCCGGAAATGACGTAGCAACCTGTTTCACCCCCTGCATAGAACGCATCCGGAAATCAGCCCTCGAGGATATTAAAAAAGTAACGGCGAGGGACAAGCAGCCAAAGAGAGAGAGAGAGAGAGAGAGAGAGAGAGAGAGAGAGAGAGAGGGAGAGAGGAGCGGGAAGGAAGAGGGAGAATAAAGTTCCCCATCCCAGTGAGACTAATTTCACGAAATTACAAAATTATCGATGCTAAATCGACCACCCTTTGTTATTTTCGCATACTTCCTGGCAGACTCGATTATTCATGGAAGACGAACACGCAACGATAAGAATGATCTAACAGTTTACCAAGGCATATTAACTAATTTATTATGTAACAGTAAATACTATATAGTTAATGTATTTATTATGCACCTACCATACAATTTATGTCTAATATAAATGAGTATTTAAACGTTTAAAATAACGGAACAATTATTGTAATAATTAATCCAAATGCACACCTTCGAATAATACAGTTTTATCAAATAATTTATACCAGTTTTATCGAATCTATGGTACAATTTGAATAAACAGTAAAAAGAGATTTTTTAATATAACCCAAGCTGTGTTTTAGTAGAAAGTATTTGTTCCAAGCTATTATATTATTACTGTCTATTAAAATTGAAAATGTGTTTGTGCTTCCTAACACATCGATTTTTATTGAACAGTTAACTTCCGCCACAGTACGATACTCAAACATACAATTTTACTTGCAAAGCAAAAAATATTTTGCACATTTTAATATTTGGTTATAAATCGATGCAAAGTGCATTGTGTGTTTACTAAAAGCTGCCATCGTCACAACCTTAGTCGTAAACGATACTTTTGGCTATCAGACATATAAACTTTATGTAAAATACACAATGTTTTAGTTAAAAAATATAATAAAAAAAACAAGTTAAGAAATGTATAATATTTTTAATTCGTTATGATAAAAATGAGTGACTGAAATACAAAATTACGAAGACTTTAAAAGGATTTATAAATACGTTGTACCATTATTATTAATATACTTATTATTAAAAGAAGCAGTACATTCTTATTTTTGTTGCGTTTTCTGACAATTGTTTTTGAATATTATTATTTTGGATAAAAATTCGAAGTCTAGTCACGACATTTCTGAAGAGAAATACAATTATTTCTAATGTTTTATAAATTTGTTACGCACCAGATATGTGAAAATATCAATAACGTATTGTTACGTCTTCTGGGTCCATGTCGTATACTTAAATGACGCACGTGTGTCATCTGATACCAATGTATTAAATTGGGGGAAAATAAAGAAATTTATATAGATATAATATTAACAGTATGAGAGGTTGTTCCTATTAGCAATAGAAATGCATCTCTAAGATTACATAATGCTTGAATACTGTACTTATGTTATTAGACATTACCAACGACAAATGCTTAGTAAAAGAATGAATTACAATTTACTTGCTTCTAAATTAATGTTCGTAACTTATATCACTTCGAGCGTTTGATTTTCAAATTCAATTAAATCATGAATTGAATTAAGTATTTTTTATAAATGCTGGTAACGCTCTTTTCAGACATAATAAACATTTAACTTTATCAACATCGAACTCAATTTACTTTACATTTCAAGTTCAAGAAATATTTTAGCGAGCAGTAACTGGATTAAGATAGCCAAATTCATTGAAGATCTTTGCTCTTAAGTACCATCGGGCTCGTAACTTGTGGGGGAGAGGCCTTAGTTCACTGAAAAATCGCGGTCATAAGATATGTTCGCGGAGGTGAACAACTTGCTGTTAAAGTAACCTCTAACAAATGAAAATTAAAAATGAAATTTTAATTAGACCCGACATGTTTATACCTCAAGAAATATTGTTGAAATGACAATATAAATTACGACAGTATTCACTAGCTAGTATGAATCGAAAAAACTTACTTGCTATTCTGGTTTAACACGTTGACGACGGCTTGATCCACCGGTGGGTCATACGTGTCAGACCCGTGGGCTGCGTATATTTGCTTATTTTGCTTGCATTTCACAAAATAGATACTATAAAATAGGTTTATGTTATTTTATCTGAACATTATAAACAGATATTCAATAGTAAGAACATAGAAATTCAATATTATAAACTTAACATAATTATTTAATTTTTGTAAATTTCGGGCGCCGACTCACAGAGAAAATCGTGAATATCGGCGCCGGCGTCAACGTGTTAAACGAGAAACAAATACTAAACAATTTAACAAATTCTCTTGTATTTACTTTTGGTTTATTTAAAGCGCACAGAGTCGGAAGAACATTTGCCACAATTTTACTGATATGCTGCTGTTTTGTTATATGTGTAACGCAACAGATTCACACTATATTCACATAAGTGGTGCAAATAATTATTCTTATACAGTAAAAGTAAATTGAACCTATAATTAATAATGAATTGTACGGAGTGTTACATAATTATATATCTGAACTATCATAACGAATGATATTTAGGATATCATAAATGAATAAGAACGAGGTCGTATAAATAATAAAATGTATTTTAAATATTTCATAAAAAGTATTACAGATGTTTATAAGTAAAAAATGCTTATCATAGACTTAATCAAGGCACTTGTATTTACAGAGTTCTACTCATTGTACTGTTTTGCATGTCGAATAATTTACGATGCTTCGCTTCCGTTATCGCGTCAACTTATAATTAAGTCGGAGGCACGTCGGCACGGCGTTGTTAACGTTACTTCTCGTTTAATTAAATTAAATTTATCAAGTACTTCGTGCTAGTGCAAAATCTAATTGACTTCGTCGCAATTAAATGGCAATAAAAATGGTACGTCGCACGTACTTTATGTCGCAAATAGGTTAAAATAATCGGCAAATCGACGCATGATTTATAACAATATTTTACAGATTAAGTAAGTCGTCTCGTTTTATGTTATGTACTGCTAATACTGAACTAATGAGAAGTAGACATTTGTACAGTAGCTCATTTCAATTTTATCAATAACGTCGTAGATAACACATTGATCGCCATGACATTCATCCGCAGTTGACACTAACGTCAAATAATTACATTTTCATTGTATTAAACAATTATCTATAACTATAAAATTTGGAAGAGTAATTCCAAAAATATTGTTTTCTGGAATATTGACGATCGAAGTATGAATTAAATAGTCGGAAGTACAAACTGGTTCTCCTTGGCATGCAAATTTGATTCTTCAAACGTGTCGCTTTCGCATGCACCGATCAAACTTTCAATAATTTAAGAATGCAATCGGAGAAAACTAGATGATAATTCGAAACTTTCTACCTATGTTTATAAATACTTCCTTAAGCTGTACAAATTATTTTCATGAAGAAGAGTACTATTCTGATTTGAAATATATAAGCTGCGTCACACACGCGTATGACAAACATTATGATAATATAAATATACTGTAAAAAATAATATCATATTTATATCAATATGAAATTTCAAAAATGAACGAATTGACAATGTTCGACGATTGTCGGGATTGTTTGAGAAATTATTAGTGACAAATGTTTAAGTTTTCCGGTGAACTGTTTGAATAATATGTAATATTACCATTAAGTATCCGAGACACAGCTGCTCTATCACTTTTTATTATCTTTAACGACGCGATAAATGACAGTAACGATAAAAATATTTATATATGCAACAAGTCCTATTTTTGTACCTCCTTATTATTGTATAAATAACTTTACCATCAATTGTTATACTAAGGAAGTTAAGGAATACAAGAAGGTAGCTTCATTATTAAATGTGAAAGTTGTCATGAGTTGATATTTTTTCCGTGTTTATATTTAATTTCTCTGAATTATTTAATTATCAAATGTGAAATAAGTAAAATGTGTTCGGCTTTGTTAAAACATGTATAATTTATGCTCGATAAAGTTATTCTGAAAATGTACAAACTGACTAGAATTGTAAAATTTTCTGTGGCAGCTTAAATATTTCAACGTGTCATATACTTTTTTATGAAAGCAATTGTACAATTTGGATGGCTATGTATATGTACAGGTACCAAAATGTTACGTACGCATTGTATTTAAATACAAAATTGAAAGTTGATATCTGAAGTTGATTCTCTCCCCAGTAATGGGACAACGTCAGATACGGTTAGTAGTTATAAATAACAAAATGTTCCTTAAATATTTTTTAAAAACCACCTGGAGTAGAAAAAATAGTTTCGCCGCTATGTAAAGATCGGCTTAAATTCGGTTAAGGCACGTTTATGTATTAATATCCTTTGTTTTTTGTTCCACGATGGAAATACGCTCACCTCGTAGTCCAATGAGAAGCATTAGAATTAACAATTAACACATTGACACAGGTCACGTATGACTACGTATTCGATATACGCACCGGTAGAGCGGGTATCGTATAAATATGGATACCAATATTTCCTAAAAATGCAGTAAACCGCAACACAATAAGAAATTGTTGTGCATCGCGTAAAACAGAAAAGTTTAATTTATAAAACCAAGTAATTTTATATTTATTGTGACGTCACTGAACGACTAAATTCCCGCGATATTCACCCGCCACACTCCCAGTCAATGTATTAATTGTACGCGTAATTAATATAATCCTTTTTTTCAGGAAAATATCAATGTAGACCGAGTTTATTGCTTTCTTCGTCTGTCATTATTATTATTATTATCATTATTACTATTATTAATATTATTATTAATATTAATATTATCATTATTATCATCATAAAAGGCACCTACTAACGAAACATATGATATTAGAAGTTATCGTCTTACCATCCTATTACACCGTCCGACAAAATGAAACTTTCTTTCTGATTTCCCAATATCAATGTGAAATCTTTGTAGAGTTTGACTCTTCAAACAAAAATCTAAAAGTCTCGAAGAACAGAAGCTTTTATAAATATATAGCGTGATGGACAAAGAACTTTTCGTTAAAATAGAAATATATTGCGAAGAAACTAAGCACATAGACACTATTTTAAACTCTGACAATAATTCATAGCTATCTATGACCAAAAAATAATAATAAATTGTATGCCACTGCATTCGGAAAACTCCCCTTTATCTTGTAAAATCGATTAGAATTGTCTGTTTTCACTTTTCCTAGAATACCTCATTTTTATCGAAAATTCTGGGTGTTGACGAAAACCCATGTTTTTCACGTCTTGTTTGGGAAGCGAAGATCTACAAGGGTCTCAAACCGGTTATGGGAAATCAATAATCGTGTCGAACAGTATTATATACACTTTTCAATCATAAAATATCATTTTCGAATTGTAATATTTCCCTAAAACAACTGTCCACTTGGAATAAGGTTGAGTCTGATACAAGAAATTCACATGACGTTTTTTAACGTAGACATAACCACATATTGAAAATACTTCCATTATGTTTCTACTTAATTTTTTATCATTTAGTCAAACATTGAGCAATTTCTCCAGGAAAGAAGAACATTTAGAGATTAAGAAAACATGATGAATTACGCGTCCAAATAAATTGCTGTAAATGGTCACGTCAGGTCCAGCCTTATTCGTAACGAACAGTATAATCAACAAGATTTTAGATTAAGACCTCAGTGATAACGAACACCAGCCATCTCGATAATTCCAAGACACCTACAAAAATCGAATTCTCGTAGATGTCCTGAAACTGAATTGAATGTTCATTGTCAGGTAGAGCTTGCAAATATACAAATTAAATTTTAGCAGCTGAAGGTGAGTAAATGTATCGTCCGATTATATTTTTAATAAACATGAATTTCTATTAGGTCGAGTCATGATTTTGTTTACTTTTATTTATTTTCGTTTATTCATTAATTACGTTTATATCTATTTATTTCTGTTTATTCACTAATTTGGTCTTGTCTATGTATGAATGAAAAATTTTTCCCATCTCTGCCACCAGATTTTACAAGTGTATGCTGTTTGCTCGACTTTACCACGGCAGGATGAAAGCCAAATAATTTACATGGCAAACTTGTCAATTGTGTCGGTAATGGCAATGACTTGCTCGATGCTCAATCGAGAAGAAAAATCGGAAAGACGTTATAGGCAGTGCTGACTACCCTGAGCAAGTACTGTGTGCAGTAAGTACAGTTTGTTGTCATTCTTGAAAACATCCGATCCCGACCAAAGTCGCGTTCAATTCTTTATCCGTGCATCTTGAGATCGACCCTGCGAGACTCCAACGTTTGAGCGAATCTGTAACAGAGAAAAGTCGCGTAAATCAATTTTAATTCATAATTGTAATTAAGTCGAATTTTACTAATGACCTGTTATGTATGACGATTATTCCATTATTTTAAGACAGAATCAAATTCTGTTGTCCTGTAATTTGTAATTAGTTTATATTTATAGAACAACTTCGATACTGCATATTAACAAATTTGAATTACTTTTAAATTCTTAAAATTCGTTGATCAATTATTCAAGTTTACTTTGATTGTATTTATTTATGGGAGAAGGGGAACAAGTTCTTTTTATTATGCTAAGAGTTTAATACATAGACGTTAATAACATCATTTGTAAGTTAAATGCAAATTTCTTTAACATACCATAACAACTAATGTGTCCAAATATGTAATTAAATACATGCTATCGCACAAATTATAATAATTATGAATTTTTAATTATTGTGTACATATACATATATGGATACATAAGCGTACATGAATATGCTCAACGATTTATTTCACAGCTAAGCTGTTTAACGTTTTTTTAATAATTTTCCTCATAGAACAAGTCAATTTTTATTTCTTGTAAATCGTTATTTAGTATCATATATATTTTGCTTCGATTGACAAGAAATAAATAATGTTTAATAGATTATGATGAACTAATTTGTTATAATGCAATTGATTAATGTATGGAACTGTAAAAGAAAATAACAAAAGAAATGAAATCGGATAAGTAAGAACGTTTTCACAACACCTAACGGACTTCCTAAGATTGAAACGTCGCCACAGTCCCCAGAAATCTTCCCTTTGAACTTTATTTCCAACAATCAGTTTCCATATTCTCATGATTTTCGAATGCTTTGGAGGGAAGTAGCCAGCACTAGGGACACTACAGTATAATGCTGGGACATCGAGCCATCTGGCTATTGTGTTTCCCCGACGCGCGAGATCTTTATTTACCTGGATCAGTAAGAATTAAATACGGAATCGAACGAATTTCTAGACACGACCCTGAAGATCGTGGGAAAAACGCTGTCTTCCAAAAAAGAGCGGGAAAGTTCCTGTCACTTGGTGACAAAAAAGAGATTACTTAAGTGAAACAAGTTTTTGTGCACGTAAATTATACATTTACATGTATATTTAGTTATAATATTTGTATAATAATCTTGTGAAACGGAACTTTAAAAATTTTTTGATAATATGAATGTTCTTCACATGTTACATGAACTAGTCGAGAACTAGTCAGGTACTAAAAAATGTCTAAACAAATTATTGAAAGTAAGAGAAAGAAATAAAAAAAGGATGATTTTCTAACTATCTTTGTCAGAACCGGAAACGAAAATATAAACAATGTATTTCGAAGCACCGGGAATTCTGTACATCGACAAAAGTTAACCTTTGAACGACAAGTTAACGACCGCTCGTGTCAAATTGTATGCATTTACGGTAAACATGGGTGGGTGGAATTTAAAATAGTGAAAAGATTAAGGGAAACCGAAAATATTAATGTATTAAAATAAAGTCATTAAAATCGTTTACAGAAGAAATATAATTGCACTTGGCTCCTATGTCTTGCAATTGTTGCAGACAACTTATATATAAAAATTTATATTTTTCTTTATTTTTATATGTATGTTATACATACATATTATATTTATATCATAATATATCTATGCAAATTTGGCTCATTATGTGTTTCTAATTCTCTGGAATCGAAAAATCACCCAACTAAAATGTTAAAAGGATACCTTCTTTTTATATTTACCATAAAAAGTATCCTGATTGGAAGAATAAATTTTTGCTTTACTTAAATTTCTATATAATAATCTGCAGAAACACACACCATACAACAGAAACATAATAATTGTGTTACATTTATTAATTGTACAATTTAATTATAATATGTGAAAACTGATAGCAGGAGCTTGGTCGTAATGGGATATACGAACACGCGTAATGTATAAATATAATTTAATAGTTAACAAACGTATTGTTAACAAATGCATATTCTAAACTGTCTCGTGTGCACGCCGAATGCGAAGTGGACGCTGCGTGGAAGAGAAACAAAAGATAGCGGGACTAGGATCGTGCGCATCGGAAACATAGGACTGATTAAGACGCGCATCGTCCGTCGATAACACTCCCCCTCGAGGCGCGGATTACAATTTGATTCCTAATGTTCATAATTGTCTACTCAGACAACCTCCCCAATCGGCGTCTGCGTATCCGATTAACGATTTCTCGGTTTGTCTAAAAACCATTCCCATGTCCATTGTGCCTTTTAAGTATCTCAGCACACGTTTTGCAGCCAGCCAGTGTGTTTATTCATAACACGTGTTGTATTGACTTAATCATTCGCTGCTTCTTGCATATCGCCGATATTCACGTGTCCGAGACGGCGATGTCAAGCCTCGAGAGCACTTGTTTTATTCGGCGGTCCGTCTTCCGCGTTATTGCTACAGGCGCTCTGTCTTATCCCGCGCAGATAATACAAGTTACCGATCCGATCCGCACTAATTATCGCGTGTTCTTCTTTATCGACTACGGTTGCTCGACGACTGTTGAAAACTACGTCATAACCGCGATCGGTTATTTTAGATATAGACAATAGGTTAGTACGGAGATCAGGAACGTATAAAACATCTTTTAATTCTAATCGATTCCGCTTTCCGTTTTGAGACGTAATTAATGGTACATTTCCTTTCGCACGGATGATCGTCGATGTGTTATTCGCAAGATCGAGTCGATCGCAATCACTTTTTCTTGTATTCGCAAAATTATCGGCTTTGTTGCTTAAATGTGAGGTACAACCGCTATCGAGACACCACACTTCGTTACTTGCACCTGCCGTGTGCAGAGCCTTTTCGACAAAACTCGACGCATACAAAGTTGCTGATTCGTCGCTTTGCGCACACTGACACACAACACTAATTCTTTTATCGCATTCCGAAACTTTATGTCCGGTCCGTCTACATTTATGGAACTTATATTTAAAAGTCTCTTTTTCCGTTCTCATGTCCTTGTTACGGTTCGAAAAATTCGGTTTTCTGCGACATTTGCCGGCTATCATTGCATTAGGCACGACGTCGACCGTTTTATTTTTTCGAGCGTTGTATTCTTCTATGATCTTTACTCGTAATATTTCCGGTTCCGGCAACGCGTCCCTAGATTCGATAGCACAACGAAAATTCTCGAACGTATTCGGAAGACTATATAATAGCATAATTGTCTGTACGTCCGGATTTATTTCTAAAATTATTTCCTGCAGCTTGTCGACGGCGCCGAAAAACTTACCTAAGTGTGCGTGGATGTTTTCATCTTCCTTCATTTTGTGCAAAATGAGTCGTTTTAATAGAGTGGCTTTCTTCGCCGGTCCTCTTGACTGGTATATTTCTTCCAACCTCTTCCACGTCTCGTGCGATGTCTGGCAAGATTTGATTTGCTTCAATTCCGAAGTACTCATCGATAGAATGATGTCGGATTTTGCTTTTCATCGTTCCTCTTCCAGACTTTGTACTCGGCTTCCGATTATGGATCGTTGTCCTTCTTTTCGGGCATGCTGATTCCGCTTCTAACGTATCCCCATGCGTAATTTTTAATTAATAATGCACGCATTTGCAGCTTCCATGTGTCGTAATTATCTCGCGTGAGTGGTTCAATGCGGGCGATACTGGATGCCGACATTATAGTTCGATTCTGTGATCGATGCGTTCAACACACAAAAAGGGCACGTGTTCACTTTCTACGTTTTCACACACTTTTTGGTTTTTATTCACGCTACTCTTCCTGGGCCCATAACCTGATAGCAGGAGCTTGGTCGTAATAGAATGTAAGAACACACGTAATGTATAAATATAATTTAAATTTAATCTAAACTATCTCGTGTGTACGCCGAATGCGAAGTGGACGCTGCGTGGAAGAGAGACAAAAGACAGGGGGACTAGGATCGCGCGCATCAGAAACATAGGACTGATAAAGACGCGCATCGTCCGACGGTAACAAAAACTTTCACCGCATAGTGTACACACCTTTCATTTCATTCCTAAATTCGTCAATGACTATTACTTATTTATTTTATATTCTTTTAATAGGTCTGCACATACAAGAAAGAAGAATCCATCATGTTTCTTTAACTGAAGGAACAAAACTCCGACATAAAAATAGGTAAGTGGTTAGAATGATCGCTCGTTGTTCTTCTGCTTCGACTTGCTTCGTAACGAACAAAAAAATTTAAAGGACTGTCATGCTGGTAACCCGCATCCGTGCTATCTTATCAATAAACATTACCAGCATGGAAATGGGACTGCGTTCGCATAAACACTGACGCGCCAGTTCAGGATGATTATACGTACCGTAGATTAAACGCTCTCAGCGCAAAACAAGAAATTCGAACACTGGAGCTTATCACGTAGCTAGCAATATTGTTCACAATTGAATGCCTTTCTGGCCATAAACCGTAAATATAGTGTCATTGTAAATGAGTACTATAATTTTTCAAAATTACTGAAAACAGTTAGAGTTCCACGATTGTCTAAAAACAGCAATGAATAATAAATAAATGTTCCTGGGTTAGCAATATGTATAACAGGTTACAATCGCTAATTTCAAGATATTAATTCTTTAGCTCTGCATAATAATTATATTCGTTATGAAATAAATTATTTTACGTAGTGAATTTTTATTTTCATTTTAAATAAAATTCATCTAGGCTATTAGGACATTACAAGTATTTATATTGTAAGTACGCTCGTTTGACTATATCAATTATTATGAAACGTATTCGCAAAGACACATTAACATTAGAACGATTTGTAATAAAATGTGTAATATTTCTTTAAAACTAACCTACAGAGCTAAGAGGTTAATCAATTTACAGAAGTAGCATCAAGTTGTTCCGTAAATATGTAGATTACGAGTAATAAACTTAATTTTAGAATCTTTTAATTTAGCGCGATCGTCATTAATGTTTCTTTAATCATACCGGCAGAATATTCAGATATTATTGATCATTGTACTCGAAGACTACTAACTTTGAAAAAAATTATAGAAACTTAAACTTTACCAGTGTAGAATTCGATTTACGCCAGAAGTACCGAAGCTTAACCGCGACTGATTGTACAGTCCGTGTACAAAGTATTCGTACATCTTTTAAATCGAACTACCTTTTTATATTCGATCCAAGAGATCTAAATTTCTTTCGTTGATGTCGGAGGGATTAGAAATACTGAAAATTTAAAAATTGCAATATGGCAATTTATGTAATTAATATTAATAATATAAGACAATATAATACATGTCTCATTTAATAATAAAAAAGAGTATAAACTAGAATTACTTAAATTTGTAGTGTTTGCAATAGACAAAGATCTATTGTAAATTCATGTAAGAATTGATAACCAAAGTCGATTTTATCGGTTGAGAGACTATATTACGCAATAATATATTACCACTTTGTTAAAGGTTACCGAAATTTCCAAATATTCGAAAGTTTTACACACGATAACATAAACCACCGCGTATTAAATGAATTAACGCGATGATCGGTTAACGGTGAAACTTAATCGACTACATTTTTGTGCGACCAAGACGAACACACTGACATGATTTCGTTACACTTTCGTGCAACAGCATCCATTATGACCGTACATGTAACATTTGTAACTATCATTTACAAGTAAATGTAATCGCGTGCTGTATGTCACGTGTCCCAAAGAAAAATATGACCGATTAACGGCAGGGTTAATGCGTCGCTGTACTTTTACCAACCATGAGAAATTTCACTGGGCGCACGAAACGACACGAGATCATTAGTTACGGAAGAAATTTTGTCGTGTCGCTTCCGGCTTTTCGAGAAGTAATGGGGAATGATATTTTTAGTAATAATGTCGCCACAATATCGTAAATCACAATTACTACCCAATGTTTCTATTTTTCTGATCGATGTAACGCGCACAAAAATGATAATATTATTATTATACTAACATACGTATTATAACTCTGTCAACAAAAAGTAAAGTGAATTTGTTTCTAAAATGTAAATTCTTTATTTATTCTTTTTTTATTTCTTTTTCCTAGGTTGGTTGGACTGTCTATAACATTTGCCAATCGTCTACTTGTCAAAAGGTTTAATTATCTCCGAGTTACACGTGCTTTTGTAAACAACCAAAAGTCATCACGATAATGCACCATGTCATACTGCATTGGTTCTTTGCGGCATTTTTGCCAAAAACTCGACTCGTATCGTTCCGCAACCACCGGATTCGCCTGATTTGGCTCCGTGCGACTTCTGGCTATTCAGCAAACTCAAAAGGCGAATGCGGGGACGTCGTTTTGACACGATTTAAGAGATAAAAACCGAATCGAAGAAGGTCTTGAAGGCTATACCGGAAAAAGACTATTCCGACTGTTTCGAGGAGTGGAAAAAGCGTTGGCAAAAGTGCGTTTTATCGGACGGGGATTACATTGAAGGGGATGAAATTGATTTGTGAGAATAAATAAAGAATTAACATTTTATAAACAAATTCACCTTACTTTTTGATCACAATAGTATGTCACATGTCAATAATTAAATATTTATAAAATATAAATGGACATTTGAAATAAAACAAAAATAAAAGATATGTTTGCATTGCTCTTTGTCAGAAAGAATATTTCAATACGCAAAATGAAATTTTTTGTTTTTTCTGTGCTCTACATATAAGATGTAATAATCCAAGGAAATAGCAATTAACATGACGTTTTGCATTATTAGAAATAATAAAGCCAAGGCGAACGTTGCCACAGGATATACAAAAGCATATTATCAAAAGATAATATATATTTAGAAGTCACTGATAGGCAGACGATTTTTCTTAATTATATTAGCGTCAATTATTTTTTAAATAATACTTGAAGAGAGCATCTTATTTACATCGTTAACAGAAATTATGTATTATTTATTATTAGACTGCGGATTTTTATGTAAAAAAAAGTTAAATGTCAAATTTTTTGACAAAATCTTCCTTTCCTCGCTTTAACAAATTAAAAATAATATGTTGCCTAATTGTACCATAAATGCTTAAAGTTTGCAGTTTATGTATTATTATCTATTTACTTTTTAATAAAAAACCAGCCTCACAATGAACAATGTTTCGTTATTCACTTTCTATTTCACGATTAATACAGAATGCATATTTATATTAGTTCGTATAATTTGTTCAATGTGTAAATTAAATATTTAAACTGTTTTCATAATATTGTCAGATGTCAATATTTTAAAATACAGATTTATTTCCTATTTTTTTAGATTATAATTTTAAGCATTTCATTTGCATATGGCGTTTTGCGGAACTGTGGTTATGGCGTTTCCATACAGAAAATGAAAAAAGGTCGGGTAGTTAAGGAGCCACAAATAGAAATCATGCTTTCGTTAGAATTGTGCGCTGCCCACGTGCCATGCAGCCATTCAGATATAATATTTGATGCATGTGCACGTATCGACTTGCAACTCGGCTGTCTGAAGGCTACCATAAGGCGCCCGAAAGTTTTCTTCAACATATGGGCAGCGAGTAAGTGTTCACCGAAAAAACTTCCAGACAATCGTTTCAAACTTAAAAACCTCGAAAACGCTGTTTTAACTTCGCGAATATTCTGTGTTTAAGGATGCGTTTAATCGTTACAATAATTTCATACGTTGAATTTTATTAAAATATAGTTATACGTATCCTGTATTATAGATTCATGAACATCGATATTAAAAGAGGGAAAATTATAATGCAGAACGTAGAATGTTCAAACAATGATCGTATCAAACAATTTTTTTTTTTACATTATTTGTTGTTACTTTATTTGCTACATTATTTGTAACCTATCAAAATTATTTTAAGAGACTGCTTATTTTTATTTAATTTCTGTTTTCTCGTCTATTTTTAAGATATCAAAAAGTTATTTCCCATAATCATCTTGAAACAGTTTAATTTCAATACGCAGTGTGATATTCTTTTGTTATAGCAACGAAACAGCAGCATTTTATATAATGGCTAAAAGCAAAATATGAAATGCTAAATAATAGATAGTTTAAAATATGAAAAATTGCGGATTATAATGAAATACAAAAAGAAATACACAATTTAATTTCTTCATAGTTTAAAATACAGCTTTAGAAACAGTTACATATTAATTCACATAAATATTAACACTGTTAACATAAAATCGAATCAGCGATACCAAAAAGAATCACATGATTAGCAACAAAGAAGAATTTTAAATTGTTCGCATATTCCTAACCTACGAAAAGCATAAGTATTAAAGACAGACTTTCGTTGCCATGTGGCTAGCACTGCGATTAAGAAGTACGAGTGGACGACTACCATATGCCACCATAGGAAACTGGAGAATGGGGCTCCACTTTAGAAATCATTCTTATTTTTCGTTTTAATAGACCGGAATAGAATGAAATCGATGATCGTACAAATTTACAAACATTCTTGGAATAACCACGAAAAAATTGTGTATAAATTGTCTTGATCTAAATATGATCGATAATTTAAATTTTTCATAAAGATTTTAAATTGTCATAGATTTCCCATAGATATTTAAGTTAATTTTATATTATAAGACTTTCTGTCCAATGAATATATCCCTGTCAATGAACATATCCAGGTGAATGAACATTTCTGATACAATAAGGAAAAATAACGCGTATCAACATTTATCAATTGTAATTACAATGAGAACAACATCATTCAATTCTAGATTTGCATAAAGTGCACTAAATCATATAAAATGTAAATACTGCAGATAAACTGAATTGTATTTAAAATTAAAATGATTTCGAGTGCAAAGGGTAAATTGTTAATTTACCGAAGGGCAGGCCAGACAGCATAACTATAGACACTTCCCCATTCTCCTATCTTAAATTCCCGCGCATGCTCGCCGCTTTCAATGAAACCGTAGTCGCGGAGAAATGAGCAACATGTTTACAACATGTTTAACCGCCCTTTCTTTCTCATCTGCTCTCCTCTTATCCCGTTCAACTGGTCCGGCTTCAAAAGGAATTCTCTTTGTCAATCATACAAATTAAAATAATGTTCGTCGCTTCTGGCAATGCTCGGGCCACATACTTAAATGGGCCCACAGACGAGTATCGTTTCACAAGAAATTTCGGAATACCAGAGGCGTAGTTCCCGAAGAAAGTACTAATAAAAATGTACATCCTAGGGAGCAGCAAGTCTCACACGCGAGACCGAACAAGCGACCGAGCAATTCTCGACAATTATAAAGTGAGGTCATCTACGAAATTTACGAGATGCGTCGCCGCGGCAAATTAATTTAATAAATTCGTTCCTTGGCTCCCGGTCACGTTGATATCGTCCTGTTAGCCGCGCGACCATCACCGAAGTATGTACTTCTCTTCCAATACTTTACACTTATCTTTGTCTTATATAATATTATTATTTCGAACGTATACTGTAACCAACCTTAGAATGACTTTCTTCTCTGACTTCACTAAATAAATGAAAAAGTTGACATTTCTTTTCGCGTTTTTGTAAATTCGTTGACATTTTAAAATGGTTCATTTTGTGTCAATAAAGGCAATCGTCGTATACTGTTTCACTCGGAGATAAAAATACAAAAAATGACGAAGAAATGTTCGATTAATTATAGTTGTTGTTTAATACGTGAATCAAGCATGTATAATATATTTAGCATATTTTAGAAATATAACCAAATAAAAATATATAAAATCGAATTTAAAAATATAAAATACACCGTTTATTTTTCTCTTGATAAGTAGTAAAGTAAATTTGTTAATAATTTCATGAACTCCGCTATAAATCGGGTTAAATTCTTCTGTTGCACTAACCTAAATAGAATAAAGCCCGTTCACCGCACAGGCGACATATGTGTGATCCATAAGGAGGAAGCGGATCAATAGCGAGCAATTGGAAACCCAAAAGATTAAGGAAGGTCTAGAAGCGAGATATTTCGGGGATACCTAGCATATGGCAAAACGGTGAGCCACTTCCGCTTATGGCTGCACACTTTGCCTTTAACCCTTTTAGTGCCGGAGGGCCGATATATCGGCTCGCGCAGCACTGGCGAAAAGTGCCTTATGCTTATACCTTTCTTATTTATATAATTTCGAATGAATATAGAAAAATTGCCGTCATTGTTGCATTCTCAATTTCGTCCTTAATGCGCTGCTTTTTGAATTACGTAAATATTGCTTTTCGTTTGGTTTTTACGAGCCTTTCTCCAAATCCTAGCAAACTGTGAAATTTGGCTTTTTCGCCCGGCACTAAGAGGGTTAATGTAGCGCCACACGTTGAAATGGATCCAGCCAGCGTGAACTTGAAATTTCTCTGTCACATGTGCTCCTGAACAACAACTTACTTCTTGAGCAGCAGTACAAGTACGCACTTGCATTTAATCTTATCGCAAGATAAAGACAGGGCCGTGTACTTTAAGAAGTCCCTCTACTTTGGCGGCTTCTCAAGACACCGAATGATCTATTTGGAATAATCTTGATGCCTTCACGGTTTAATATATTAAGAATATAATGCGATCGCGACACATTAAAAACAAATTCAGAGAACTGTCGCGCCGTTGTTGCTCTTGAAATCGAACGCCTCCCGTTTTCCTTGGGACAAGATTTTCCGTGCTGGTGAACACAGTACATCGAAAACCAATAAGCCGATTAACAACAGACTTGGCAAACCTCTTCAGTAGCTGTTCATTGTCCGATTGTGAGCCACAAATGTGCCAGTATTTGCAAAAATTAATTTACATAAATTAAACCACAAACAAGTTTCTTGCATTAATCTAAATTTTAATTTTACAATACTGCTGTGCTTTTGTGCTCAAATGGCGGATTTTATGCGATTATTTTATAATTTTCAGCATTTTTCAATCTTCCTTAGTTTGCGTTGGAGAAATTAATTCATAAATTCAATTATTCTATCACAGACGACGTATAACACCAGACGAGTATGTAAAAAGAAAACACCTTTAATTATTTATTCTTAGACTGGAAGATATTGACTAACAATGTAGAGTAAGATTTTTCTGATATCTAAAATATTTATTAATCTATAAGTGATCTGAGTTCATTTTCCAAAATAAATAGTAAATTTTCCGTTACATCCGCTCCCATTTGTTCGTACGATAGAATTTTCTACAAATTCTGTAGTACATTTTCCACAATACCTTCTAGTTAAAAAAGAAAATAAATATATCAATTAGTGATGACATCGATCTAGTAATGTACCAATAAAATACCAAATTAAAAACAACGAATAATTCTGGCATTTTCATTATTTTGTGCAAAAATAGTTGAAAATCAAGGTAAACGTAATGTTAGTATTATCTATGAAAAACCGCAGCACTCCGCTTATTCATTATCTTTTAAAAAATGCAAAGAGGTAGCACATTTTAAGATAGTCAAGATGGTTCGCTCTCTTCCGTAACCTTTTCGGTTAAAATGGAAAGGTGACGTGGCAAGAGGTTAACACTCTTTTGTCTGTCGTACGGAATAATTACAGGCAGCCAAGTGTCACGTCACCACGCACTTCGCAAAGTGGTTATAACGCGTAAAGTTTATTTTCGGGAGCGTCGCTGGTAGAGCACGTGTTCGAAAGGAAGCGCAGCGGTGAACACGAGTTTCCACTTCGCGACGTTTCCTCCGTAGTCCGGAGTAGTTGTCACGTGCGCCGTAGCGTTCCGATCAGCATCCCTGCTACTCGTTTTACTCCACTTAAATTACTATGGGACTCATCTCTTAAGAGTATGCGAGGACAACCAACAATTACGGCCCTTCTCTATTCTCGCTCGTCCGGTTCGACGGTCAATCACTTTTTGGACAAAATCCGTGTTACTGAATGAATTCACCCTTCGGAGATGAATTTAAAGTAAGAGAAGGTAAATTTTCTTGTAAAATCACCCTATGGAACATCAATCAATGAGACTTTGTTTAACAAATGTCTAATCAATGTGGGTCCAAAAATCTATCATTTCGACAGAAAATCGACTTTTAGTATCTAAGAATATTTAAGTAAACAAATTGATTAAGACGTCTAAGGTTGTTGGCACAGGATTATTACACCAACATCGACAAGAATTC
Source organism: Augochlora pura (assembly GCF_028453695.1). Lineage (NCBI taxonomy): Eukaryota > Metazoa > Arthropoda > Insecta > Hymenoptera > Halictidae > Augochlora > Augochlora pura. The sequence continues at coordinate 7,513,887 of NC_135780.1, forward strand.
TTCCATAAATGCAAATCTACTTTGTCATAGGAAGTAGGTAGTAGATTGGTGAATAAAGCGAAGGGAGTTCCTCGATTTCCTGGTTTCAATCCATTAAATTTATTTTTTCAAAACCCTTGAAAACGATAGGCTATTCACTACCCATAATTATCATAGAAGAATTACGAAACAGTCAGAAAATGTGTATCAAACAATGTGAGATTTGATAGAAATATTTGAAGACGTACGTCTGCGTATCAATTCTCGATAAATATGAACTTTATATTCATAAAAGAACCCTTATTGATGCTTGTCTAATAACATTATTGCGTATCGAATATCCATAAACCCTAAAACTCTTACTCCCTTCGGTGAGTAAGAAAGTAAGTACTATAAATCCTCAAAATCTGGAATAACTTGTTTAATACCTTATATATGAATAACAATCAGTGTATTCTCTGTTAAATAGATGTTGTAAAACGAACTAGTTTGTTATAAAATATTCCACTACACACATAAACAATCACGAAAAATGTCAAGTGTTCCGTTCTTCTGTCCAGCAATTTAATATTAATAGAAAAAAAGAAGGTGCCTTACCGTTCTGATTAGACGTGCGTGAGGCGTTGTGTGTGTTGTTGGTGAACCATCTTGGTCTGCTCCTGTTCCCACCAGCTAACTACATCCATGAATTCACCTGACTCCGTGATCTCCTGTTTATAATACAGCGCGCCGGAAAAGGTTTCCGGGCTGGCTGCGAAAACGGTGGCCGCACCCTCTTCACTGTCCCCGCCGCTGTAAGGCGACAGGATTTGCGGCTCCAGATTCTCCTCGTTCTGGCCGTAATACTCCGAAGGCGGAGATGCCACCGAGTTAGGCGAGAATCGAGAGAAATTATGCGTGCTCGACCGGGTCCTCGGCTCCAGGTTCTCCTCGTCTCCCACCGAAGAAGCGTAATAATCGTGCGGCGAGGGGACTGCTCTTCGATTAGGCGACAATCTGAAAAATCAAACAGAAGTTTTAACTCTGGACAGGTTAACGCAGGAACACTTGGATAATTAAACAATTATGTACAAGAGACTTTTGTGACCTTGCAGAATCCAAGTACTTCAAATACTATGTAATACAATGCTTAATACGAAGGTATATTTTTTGCTGATGATGCACGGTTTAAAAGTATATAAGTAGCCCTTCAAACAATTTCAGTATCTTTCTTTTCGCGATTTATGTCAGAAACGGTACAAATGTTGAAACAAAAATTCTATTCTCTTATTGTGTCTATCGAATTATGTAGACAAGTTTTCCAACTGAAAAAATGAAATCTAACATTGAGTTAAAACGACGCTATGTTTGTTTCAACGTTTTTTTTTTTTTAAATACTAAACCTATCAAGCATTAAAAGTGACATGCAATGCCATAAAATAATGATAAGATAGAATTTACTTAGACTTTTCGTCACTTTTATCGTAAAACGTGCTCGAATTAACAAATGACTTGATCCATTTCCTAGGAAAAAATCGTACAATCTCAACAATTTAAAAAAAAAAAACTGGTGAGTTCGATCGTTTTGTTGTTTAGTGTTAACATTTGATGATCTTTAGATATTTCGCGAAAAAGAAAACACAGAAATCTTTTTCACCCCTTCTAACCATGAATGATAACTAAAAAAATATACAGTTGTATTATACAGAATGTACTCCATACACGCAAACTTAAACCCTGTCAGTTATCAGATTTTTATATTAAATCGTTTTGGATAAGTTCTGCCTCGGATAGAACCGATTGCGGGTGAAATGCATTTGGTCAGAATAGACCTCTGATATCGAAAGACCGACTAATGCAGGTTCTGCTGCACACGGCCGACTTGAATTTCTGTGAGCCAACATCTGTCGCGGCAAATTTACCTAGACTGTTTCTGCTTCCTGTTGTCCTCGTCCTCGTCCAGCTGCTCACCGTTATCCTCGTCGCCGGCTAGTACGTCGTCCTCGAGGATCAGTCTCTCCCCGGATCCGTTGTGACTGGAGGAAATGACGCTGCTCGTGGGCGAAGGTACACATTGACCGACGCCGACAGAACTGTCGTATTCAACGCCGTCAGCTTCCGCCAGTAGCCTCTGAAGCCCCCTGATGTACTCGACAGCCATTCTCAAGGTCTCCACCTTCGACAGCTTCTTCCCCCTGTCCCCGTAACCTGCAGCGATGTGGCTCGGTATGTGTTGTCTCAGCGTTGCGAACCCGTTGTTCACTTGCTTCACGCGATTCCTCTCGCGAGCGTTCCTCCTCGCGACTGCGACCGGCGGCGGTTGCCCATTTTTCCCGTGCTTCTTCAGCCTGGATGGATCGTAAGGCGGCAGAACCGAGTTCGAGTTCATGTTGCTGGCGTTGTTGTTGTTGTTTTTGGGTACGATCAGGTGAGATTGATTGCCGATTATGTTGCTCTCGTTGTCCTGCAGAGTCCTCAGAAGCATCACTTGTTCCTGGTCGTTACCGTTCAGTTGCACTCGGTTGCAAAACACCGTGACACCCATGGTCGTCATCGTGATCCGTTTTTCTTGGCGACGGAGAGCCGGGAACTCATTCAAGGGTTCGCTCCGCAAACGATATTCGACATAAAATAGTCCTTCTTAAAATCTAGTGCCTTCTGCCCGCGAAAGCTGTGGAAGAAGCTTGTAACGTGAGAATGGTAACGAGTCGATGGGTAGTTTATCGACTCTAATGCTTTTCGAGGACGAGTTTAATTGACGGAATTATAAATAACACGCTCTTCCCTTGATCATCGCAGCTACCGTCGACGCAGACGTTTGGACGACTGTTCGATTTCACGCTTCGATCTGGGTCAAAGGATCTATCGATCGCGCAAAACGACCGTTTCGTAGATTGTTTGCGACTTATTATCCTACAACAGCGACGTGTGTCGAAAAATATATTCAGCAAAGGCTGATTCTTTTGGGAGACCATGAAAACGTTTTTAAAAGTCGAAAACGACGTCGCGCGAATCAGTTTCATTAATCCGCGCCGTTCATGCTTCAGCCCAGGGTCGGTCGTTGTAACGCATGATAGATTTTAAGTTTCAATAGGCCACGGCTTCTGTACCAAACGACGAAGCTGCTGACCCGAACCAAGATCCAATTGTCTCGCTGCCGGTTAAGACTTAAGTAAAGCATGAGGTCACCGTCTATTCTCTTCCACTCGGTCGTCGACTTCGTTGGAAGTTATTCTTCAGAATTTCTTCGAATTACCGCCTGGTTTCGCGATCGTAGTTGTTAACGCGGTCGAACGGCGCCGGTAGCCGAAACTTTAACAAATTCCCGCCGCGACTCGGCTCGCTCGAATCGATATCACACACGCTCTTCGACGGATACACGTATTCAGCGTGTACAGCACCAGATGAAAGCACATGAACAATTCTAAGTAGAAGATTCAAACGACCTTAATGATCCGCAACGACACAAACAAACGTCGTTCACGTCTTAGCACTATTATTAAGGCACTTGCAACCAATTTCCTTCGTACGTCTAAGGTCACTCGCTGGTCGAGTATAAGGCACAAATCTATTACGGCTCACGAGCGACCAAGCTGTCCGAGATCGTTACCATTCAGCCGAGTCGTATGAAAGTTTCCGCAGCGGCAAACGTCACACTGTCACAGTACGTCCGTTCACATCGAGCGAATCGAGATTAGCGATAATCTGCTATCGATCGGAGAGATATTCTTCGAACAGGAGCCGTGCCGGGTTTCGCATGGTGACGATCCTGAACGGAAATGCCGGGAACTATGGTCCGCAGAGAACTATGGGCGATATGTCATCGGATGCTGGAGCAGTGGAAAAGGACGAAAGGTGAGCTCGGGTCGATGGTGGGGGCAGCACGCGCCGCGACCGGTGGCGCGACAAAAGTTCGAACAACGCAAGATCGACGATTTTGAGGCGGGATTTCCACGAGTTTTCATTCACTTCCTTCGCCCGGTGTTCGGATTGATCTCCAAGGTACGCCGTGGTCCATTTGCTCGTTAGCCCGATTGCACTTGGAAACCGCGCACGCACCGTCAACGATGCCACCGTTCCTCCTCGATTTCGAATTCCTTCACGCTATCGGGCCCTTCTGCGACACCTGAACCGATCGTCGTGCACCTCGGTCACTTTTTCACGGAACTTCTCCCGAGGAATGCCTGCAGCTCGTGATCAGACCTCCGTGCTATGCACCGCATGGCGTCCGCGTTCAGAATGAGCGCGGACATCCGATAGATGGGTTACGTTTCAGCATTTTGCCGCAGTATAGAGTGACGAGGGGCTGGTTCGAGGGGGCACAGGGGGAATTAGGACCTACGAGGGACAGAAACCGAGAGAAAGATAAGAGGAGCGAGCGAGACGAAGGGTGGAACCAGAAAGAGAGAGAGAGAGAAAGAGAAAGAGCGAGAGCGAGAGCGAGAAGGAGGGAGAAACGGAAAGGGAGACGCGTGTTGTGTGAAGAGGAAAAGGTGGTGGGGATTTTGAGCACGCGCCGCAGCCCCCTCGTTTCTTCTCCCCCGGAACTGAAAAGGGGGACCTAACCATGCACCATATGCTGAGGGGAGCGTGTGCCAGTTGCGTATATGCGAGCGCGCACGCGCGAACGCGCGCACGCTTACTTTATGCACGGAATCCATCGGCGGCCAATGTTTCACGAGCAATTATTGTTGAAAGTCCTTTATTGCACAGGCTGCCGCGTTTATGGCAAATTTATGGAGCACGCTTTAACCCCGCTACAACGATCTCCGTATCATGTCTATTCACCTTTATGTAACCCTCTTACCTTCCTCCGGGTTCTTTCTGAACCGTTCTTAACATTACTTTTTCGGTAGCATCTTGATTTTCTATAATTTCGTGACTTTGTCGAATTCGTAATTTGTTAATCAGTTAGTTATTTCGGAATATACCTCGTCGCAACATAAAATGTTGTCATTTCTTCATGATTAGTCAACAATAGCTAACTTGTTAAAGGTTGTTTTATATTTTAATAATATATATATTTTGACATCGATATAACTGAGTATATTTAAGATCCTTTCTAGTTTTATTTATAACATATTTTTTATAAAAACTATTTATATCCTGTAGTTCTATTGAATGAGTTGTATAGGAACTGTAAACGATGTTTCTGCTTCAACTTTGTTAAGGTTGTTTTTAACATCTAGTTTAAACATGGCCACAATTTAGTTGAAGAATTACTATGATCGCAAGTAGAATGATCTATTTACGCGTAAAATACTCTTCTCACGGCAAAGCAACTGCTTAATAGATTAGTACTTCCCAGGTGATACAAATGTTGCATACAATATCTAGTGAACTGTATATGAAAAAGTTCCAAGACCTAATAATATAATAAAAATTAAACGCCATCGTCATGTTTGTAACACAGTCTTTCAACTCATCTTCGCTAGTTTAAAATAGGTCTATACATTGACATAAATCTATCGACAGTAAAAGAAGATTCATTTCCCAAGTATCGCGTGTGCAATCCGCGAAGGCTTGTACTCGAAGGACCCGGAAATTCCCCTTTTCTTTAAACTGGTAAAAATCAACGACCGTAGATCGGATCGATCGTATTTAAGAATTCTGGTTACGGACGTAATCTGCTACTTGTGTCGATCGCAGATTATGCAGATGATCCTTAAAGCACTTAAGCCTGAGAAACGTATTTTTTGATCTGCATTTTCCAAAGCACCTACTCGAGTTTGCATTTCACGTTTCCCTCCCTAAATAGTTTTTCAGACAGTAAAAGGATTACTTCGTTGATCCGAGAGTCTTTAGGTCCCTTTGTACGTTTTGCTGACATTAGTTGCGTCTAACGGGAGAACAATATTTGTCAACGCATCTGCCGTTTGCAACGATTTCACAATGACCGAGATTCGGATCGGATTAAAAGATATCTTGCGTTTTACGGATTAACTAACTGCATTCCCAGTGAATTATACACTCGATAGAGAGCAGTGAAGCGTTGATACAAGACTACGGACTTTTATACAAAATAACAATTGTTCGTATGAGCGCAAGAAAGGATTAAACGAAGATGTAATTCTTATAATAGTATTAATAAATTAAAAATAGCGTAACAGGATTCTTAAATTGTTCTGATGTCTTCATTGGTTATTAAAATGTACCTTTTTTCTTAATCATTTTAATAGCTCAGGACTAATATGATAGTCTCTTTAAACCTTTAAAATGTTTTTGAGCAATGTAGTTATAAAAATATTCCATTATCTGGAAAAAGTTAATAAAATTATACATATGAGATCTGTAAATCAATTTAAAGGCTAATTCTTAATAAAGAATTAAATAAAGGCTAATTCAAATAATAATACAATTATGTGATGGAATTACATATCTACATTTACTTGAATAAACAGATATATTAATAACTTTTATAATGGTCTTGTATGTGCATTAATACGATTTTCTGTTCTACCGCACTGTTCTACCGCAATCGTTATTTTTCTGACAAGTTATATCAACAAATTTTGGAAGTCGTCCTACAATTTTTTATCCTCCATATAATTGTTTAATTCATTCGACGTTGAGGACATTCTCGTTATTTGATACGTTTGATGATCCCTTACGCCCTTTACAGTTTCTTTCTCATTTGACGTTGCTGTAATATTTACCACACGTATTTCAAACTTGTGAATTATCATTTGAGGTAAGTATTCACAAGTTTTGCTCACTCTTCTGGCATATTGTTTCAACGATATACCTGCAACATGCACTTCGTAAAACTTCCTTCTTTACCCGTAGTTCTGTGGTACGTGGCAGACAGGACAGGAAAAACGACATTCAGTTCAGCGCGGAAGTTTCGAGTTTCGGGGCGGTGCACTTGTGTAGATCGATAATGTTCTAGGTTCAAATTAAAATTTCTGCCACGGATAAATTTTTCTCCATATTCAACAAAGTATCACGTACAAACTTTACTAATATTCATTCTCATTACAATGTACATTATCATTGAACATCGTAAAATGTTCACATGTTTCAATGTAAACTTGCCAAAGACGATTTTTAGTTTCGTAAATAAATGATTCAACTATTCTTTGTACCAGTTGTTTAATTCTATATTGTTCACAACTGTTGCACGGACATGGCTTTTTAAAAGGTTGTGTATACGATTCTATTACGAACGCTTCTAATACAGTTGTAAAAGATTGTATTTACTGAACGAGATGTAACTTATTTCAAGTTTTGATTTTTTGGATCACATTAATTTATAAATAAATATAAAAAAATAAATTTATATAAATAAATATGCATTTACAATAACGTTACAACGAATTCCAGCTAATGAATTTCTCTAAAAAAATCTAGACAGATACGACAATATTCACCGTTGCATTAAATTTTTTTTATATTCATTATAAGAAGATAGTTTCCATTTGTTATACGTTATTCGCAGAAAAAATACCATCAACGAGCTTTCTCATAATTTGTTTAAGTACGTTACCGTCGTGCTTGAACCACGGTAACGCAGGGTCCGGACGGATTTGGCCTAGATCTAGTTTATATTCTGTATACCTAAGCCTGAGAGCGACCCAACCCTACATAATAGGGGGCACGATTCAATTTATAGCGTGAAATATACGGACAACACGCAATCCCTTACGGTTCTCATTATAATAATAATTTGCGACCAGATTTTACCATTAGAATTCAGACTGGTTTCGTTCGTGCATTTCAAAATCAATTCTTCCTGCCAAACAATGTATCAATTTGAAATACTTGCATTCGGTGGACTGAACTTTTTTTAAATGAAAAGGTATCCTTTTAAATGCTAGCTTGCTCCATAAAATTATATACTCAATCTTTTATGGAGGAACGTGGTTCCCATAATTTTTGCGATTCTCAAGTTTTCACGATGCATTATGCTCACTGAAAAGTTTCCCTTCTACTTACATATTCATTCTTAATTCAAAAGCAACTTAACAATTCTGACATACCAACAAATGATTTCGAGAACTACAAAATATATACGTTAGAAAATAGATTCTTGTGAGTACTATGCATGGTTTTGATGTTTAATGTTATGTTAACGTTCAGTATGCATTATTTAATATTGTCAATATTTTAGAAAAATTTAAAGATACTATTATATTCTTTGCAATTTGTCGAGCTTAATAGAAAATTAAATAAATCTTTGCGTAAATAGGCCCATTGCATAGGGATGTGCACTATAGATATTAAGATACTAAAAACTTTACAATTTTATCTTACAATGCAATCATAATTAAAATAAGCACCAAAATTCATTGAAAAAGGCAAAATTAAATAAAATGTGAAAGAGCGTAAAAATTACTACAGAATCTCGAGTACAAAAAAATAAATAGTATATAAAAATAAAATATTACGAAAAAATGAAACAAAATTGTACAAACAGCGTTGACACTCGCCTGACCGTTCTTGGAATTTTCACTCGTGGCCAGTGGTATCTAGTGTGTCCAATGATGTCAGAGATTTTGCTCGGAATGTTCTCCAAGTGGCAGAGAAGAGACCTCACAAATGGGATTGGATAATCCCAATGGATTGCGAGTTGAAATCCATTGGCATCATCCATAATTCTCCCACTCCTACTTTTCTGGAAGAAAGTTGTCAATCGGTCAGGCATCTGAGAGCTTTCTGTACATTACCCATAATTTCATATTTACGTTAACACAAAAACTAATTAATACGTCAGATTCCTTCAAATTACAATACCATGTTGGTAATTTTCATGATCAAATAAATTAATTCGAATATACGATACAGTAAAAATTATATAAAATTAACAGATACATTTTCACCGTTTTATGCCATGCTATTGCTGCTCAGGTGTCAGTTTTTATTCGGATTTAATTAACTTTAGCGCACTCCCTTCAGCGACAGAATTCTCGCCGATAAAAACACCGATTTTACCGGTCGCAATTCGTAAGTTTACGAGATGACCTAATACTACAGTTTATTTATATTGTTTCATGTCTGAATCGTACGACCAGGTCCAGCCACGCAATCACATCGATAAACTTCGATAAAATCGTGGACCCACAATGGCGTCGATAAAGCTACGTAACATGTTGGTCCAGCAACGACAAACAAAATGAAACATTTCTAAAGGCTCGACTAATTCTTGCCACCGTGGACGTTGAACGCCGCATTGCTTCGCCGGCGAAAAAAGATATTCCCAGAGGCAACAGTCGAGTAAAAAAGGGTCTTTCGATAAATTATTATCATCCGGATTTACGTATCCAGACAAACAAACTCGAGAATCCGATCGGAGTTACGAAGCTAAGGCCTCGTTCACACCACGTTATATATTATGGAATTTCGGTATTATCCGCGGAGTATCGATACGATTATTTGACCGTTCCGAGTTTGAGAACTTTATATGCGTGTACCATCGAGCTTATTCAGCTCGCACGAAAACATACCGAGCCCCGGAACATCTCCCGGCTTCCACCGACAATGCAACTGCAGCATTTTAAAATTCGTCCGCGTGCATAATCCTCAGAAAGTGCGGCGACGTTCCTCGTTTTTCCCTCCTGCGTCCGATCCGACTCGAGATTAAAGATTCTCTATTGGATCCGTCACTATACTGGGTGATTGGAAAAACCGCATCAACGCCATACGATCGTGTTTCCACCGAAAGTTCGAGGATAGATTGTTAGGTCGTTCAGAAAATTTCGTTTTCAATGAACAATCAGGATTCATATTTACTATTTTGGACTAATGAAGATTTATCGTAAATTGTTGAATAAATGTTATGTAGCAGGTGAGGAGATGTTATTGACAAAGCGAACAGTACGTTTGTGTATGCTCGTACTGTCTAGTAATACCAAAATAACAAGTTACGAAAAGAACTTTTGGAATAATCTAGTATTGTAGAAATTGAAGCTAATCACTGGTGATACACTTTTCTTATTAATGCAGCAAATACGGAGTACATATTATTTTATTGACAAGTTAAGTGACGAAAACAAATGCCATAAATTCCCATGAAAGCAAAATAATTTATTGGACATTATTTTTGCCAATATTAAAAATATTATACAATTTATCGAATGAATTTTGTGATAAATACAGCAAGAGTCAAGATGTAATTCCAGAGGAAACATAAAACATGGGAAATAACTTTTCTTAAAATTATTTTTATTAACAAGTATTCTTTAATCTCTTTACCAATAATAATGTTAAACAGAAATTTTTAAAAAGCATCTTTTGACATTTTCGATAGAAATAATATTCATGAAGCTCGAAAGTTAAAATTCATCGTAGTCAGTGGTACTCTAACTCTTCTGCACTCTAATCATCTTAACAAAATTCAGTTTGTTTGAATATATTACAATAAATACGAATTTTGAAAACTAGTAAAAAATTAATATTTATTATATGTATATGCATAAAAATAAATACTACTACAAATATATGTGTAATATAATATTATTCAGTGTATTATGTTAGTAGTAATATTGTGTTTTATTAAAGCAGTAGAATTAATGGTGACATCATGAACGTTCAGATCATAGCACATTGATTTAGATAGAGTATTAAGTTATATGCTTACTCATTGCTACAATAACAATTATTGAAATAAATTCATTGTTTTAGTTTAATTTCTATATCAACAGAGAATTTGAACGATGAATCTAAAATGTAAATATAGAAAATCTTATACGAGATTTAATTCGCTACATTATCGATGAATAGAATCAAGAACTGAGTGTTTGAAAATTAATCTATATTTATGATGTTTACCAAGCATGTACGATTAACATCATAGCAGGACTACATATTGCATAATATACACTATACGTATTAATGCTACTGTACACTCTCAGGTATTATAATGTATACACATGTTGGACAAAAATGAATTAATTGAACTTGATATATTTTTAGCATTTTGTTGCTAGTTTTCAAATAAAGTTGTTCGTAAGTTTTCTACGTAAATCTGAAATCACCGTATACATTCCTGCTGCTCCCTCAACGGTTTTGACCTAGGGTCCACTTATTGTCAGGCTCCCTAGTTTTTGATTCACCGAACTAGATCTAAATCGGATTTTCCCATAGATCTCCGCTTTTAGGCGTTATAAATATTTTTAGACGTTTTAAACATTGCTGTAATTCATAATTTTGTAATATGTATTTCAACAATGAGATTCATGCATTTATAACTGAAACATTAAATTGTGAAGACGTAAGGAGAATCGAATATTATTACTCTCAAATTTATTGTGTACATAGTAATAAGGACAATGTAAAAACACCAAATACTTTAATGTAAAAGTACGCTTGAAATAAAATTATTATCATTATTATTTTCAACTCATTAAAATCATTAAAGGAAACAATGTATTCTGATTTAATATCCGTTTATTACAATTATTTTGAAAAATTTGTATTTTGTCTACTGAACAATAAAATTGTCAAACATGCGTTGCTTTATAAAATGGAGAAGGCTGAATTTATTTAGACGGCTGAATTTATTTAGACGGCTGAATTTATTTAGACCCCTCTTCGTATTCACTATAAACTATGCTAGATTTAAGAAAGTTATTCAATATAGTCTCCTGTGAAGGAGCTTTTATAATTTGAACCATCCATAATTGAAAAATTTAAAATCGGTCATTCTGCAACAGTAGATTCACTGTTAAACATAAATTGATGTATTACGCGACAAAATGCGTTCGCAGCGGAATGAAAGAATTTCAGTGATTTGAACTGCGAATAATTGTGAAAGGTTAGTCAGTGAGTAACCCCGAATGGCATAATCTGTTGCTTCTTCACGATAGTGGTCACGATGGAAAGCGCCGCGGGAGCCTGTACAGTGAAAAAGCGATAATAACGAGTGGCTCGGACTGTATAGGCTGTGTAAAGCGGCGGATGCGAATAGTCAACAGGGTCCTAGGCACGATAGAAGGAGAAAGGGATGGATAAAGCTGGGCAGAAAGGGGGTGGGTCGGTGCGGGCCCTTTGTTAGGGCGCGTGCCCTTGCACGTGTGCACGACTAATGCATACGCACTTCTGTTATACACCATACCGTGGCGCAGGGGCGGATTTCGGAGCCATAAATTTTTTTTCAAATCGTTGTCGCTACCGAAACTTCGTTACCGTGGTCCGAAAAAGCAACAAGTTTGCCGGTGATCCGATTTCAACGGAAATAATTACGTATTCCTTAGAGATGCGGTGGAAAATTAATACTTCCTAGCCGGATGTTTAGTAACTTTCCCTCGAACGAGCAGTAGAAAGATTTATCAGTATTAATTATTGATAAATGATAGTTTATAAAGTATTAAGAAATTTGTTGAAGAAATTATAACTGACAAAACTGTTCTACATATACAGATCTACAACATGATTATAACGCGACTAGTTTGCGGATTTTTAAAAATTATATATATTGTTTGCAAGATATAGAAGCAACATATTCATTGGCCTTCGAACTCATGTTGATTGGACATTTTATACACCCAGCATTGAGTACTATAATTCCTCAAAGTCTTGTACCACTTCTTTTTAACAACCTGTATATATCTTCAGGCTAAACTTAGTTTAAATAAGTTCAATAAAAAATACCTTAATCAAATAAGATCATACACATTTACATGTTTGATAATAGATCCACTGGTGAGAACTAATTACTAGATTACTAAATACATTAATTTGTTTACTTAAATAAAATTGTTTACTATAGTGGCTATGAAATAGCCGTACCATTTTCCTCTATAAAAATTAATTTCTGTCACAAAAGTAATTTATGGATAATATGCAGCGTACTTACGAGGTATTTATTTATTTATTTACAGGTATCATTTGTTTTGTCGCAAACGGTGGTCACAGATATTTCTGCTGAAACTTGAAATTCGGATGAAAATAATCCACGGCGGAGGCTGCTCAAGTGATCGGCATCCGGCTAGAGTCTGGCTCGCTTGATTATTATCATTAGTCACGTACCCTCGCACAGAATTTTGTCGCATATGCGTCATATTTCTTCGCAGAAGCCTGGCTTTTGCTTCGCGGTGGTATTTTAACCGTAACCGCAAAAAACTCGCGTTAGATCCGTTCGCGTGAATTAAACCGTATAGCTTGGGCTACGCCGCGCAAAAAAGTAAAGTTCTTCTGCTCGTTTTGCGGTCGGACAAATCCTGGGAGAGGAAACGCCTCAGATTTTTAGCTTCTGCCGATTCGTGACTATGCCGACCGATTGTTTCGTCGAAATCAAATATTTTCAGCAGTATTTACTAACTGTTGAGTTACGCAAGATTCCAACGGATAGGTGGACGTTAGCAGCGGCTAGCGTAGTTTATACAGAATCTCGTTGTGCTAATTAAAATCATGATTGTTCTTCAGATTTTTGTTCTTTTACATACTTTGTACTGTAGACATTTTGCTTTTTCTCATATTTTTATAGCGTTTTTTATTAGTATTTTATTTTATCGCTGACGTTATTGTTTTGTAATTTGTAAGTGTTACGTTCCATTGTTTTCTCTTCATTTTTAATCGTTGAATTGTACGAAAATTTGGAAAATTCTAACTTAACTTGACAGAAATGAAATTAAACGTTCTGATTTATCACAGTAATGATCTTTTTTTTTTAAATGACGTAGATTTTAATAAAATTTCATACATTGGCTACAGAGTATTAACACGGAAGTTAAATTTTAATTTTGAAGAAACAATGGCATCATATAAAAGACATTATAATCCGAATATCTATGCTGTAATTCTTTGTTCCTTAATCAGAATGATTTTAGTGTCTAATAATAAGTCATACAGTTTAATATTAAAGACCTGCGACTTATTCAATATATGTATATGTTATTCAATAATTATTACTACAAGGATTATTATATAATAGTTATTGTGCTGTAATTTCTTGGTTGTTAAGAAAATATGACAACCATACATAAACATAGAACGTTACACTATAATTCTATTGATTATTTTGTTATTTTCTTAAATATAATACAATCTAAATAAAGACGGAAAACTCTTAAGAAAATAACCAAAGCAAAATATTGCTCAACTATTGATGGAAGTCTAATGTTTTGATAATTTTATTAAACAATTAATACTTCAAACCATCGAAAACTTAAATCTGCCTCATGGCCCAGGCTTTGCGCCATAAAATTCCTTATCGTTTGTCTCTCTTTGAAATAATTAATTGCAATAAAGAAGTGAGAAATAATGTGCATGGTTAGTCCAACCATTCTATAAAGCATTCTTTCCTACTGGTATACAAAAAGCTGACAAAGAGATGGAACAAATATATAGTTATACCACGAGATTGGTATATACTTGAAAAATAAAGAAAATATTTAAATGTCTCAACCATATTAAAATAACAGTTGTTTATCTCTTCGCTTGCGATCAATGTCGCGAGTTTCTTATTTGCAAATTAATCTCTCTAATAATTCAGAAAACGAGAGATACGAGCCACTTTGTCCACTTTTGATAAAGTCATGCTGTTTTAATGTCCGATTATTAATGCGAGTCGCTATATATATTTAAACCGTCTTCGAATTCAGATGAAAGATAAATCGAGGTAGCTGAAGAAGATATATGACACTGATACTTCTTATTTTACATTTTACACTGCGATAGAAGTGCCAGGTTGGGTTGTCAATTTTCCAGATCGAGAAATTAGCGATGTCAGTCTCGCGACTGTTCACGGGATCGAGTACGAAACACGTACATCCATACGTTAACGTATATTAAATGAACGGTATTTCATACGGTTTACCATCAAGAAGGCTCGAGTCAACTGTTATCGAGAATCACCTAGTGCCGCAGGGTCCACTTACGACTTACAACCGCACGGTACAAGAAAGAGAGACTTCTATATCGATTGGAGTCGCGTGGCCGAAGCGTGGCTGCTGTACCGCCTCTCTTTCTCCAGCCTTCCGCGGTTCCCACTGATTCGAAAAAGACGGCGATATGAGGAACGAACGACAAAGATGCTCGACCAGACGCTTGGGAACCGGCGAGGGCTAAAGAAAGAGGGACAAACGTTTCAGACACGCTTCGTTCGTGTGCCTGAAACGTCTGACGCGAGACCAGCTGCCCTTTGGCGTGCTGTTTCCTCCAAACGGAATCTCGTTTGGTTCCCGACAATGCGATCATCGTCCTTCCCTTCTGACACCAGAAAGTTTAAAGGGAACGAGACAGGGTGCTCGTCTTGGTCATTCAGGGAACATCTGATTCGACAATGCATTGACATATTCTACCGAAAATAGCCGAAACCGAAAGTACCATTCAGCCGATGGCTCCCTTTCGATTAGCCTTGTGGTCAGATATCGCGGATTAATAATCAGATACCATCGACCACCGCTAATGGAGACCGTAGCCAGCCCGCAATACGGTTCAGAAACTCAATTTTACCTGGAGACGTCCGGCTGTCCACTGGGGACACTAACGAAAGTAGTGAGGTGAATAGTTTTTGTGAAAAATTTAGTAAAAAATTGTTAGTAGAAACTATCAATAGAATTTGAGGATGCTGTTCTATTATTTTTAACTTGTAACGATTATTAAAAAAAGAGGGATATTATAATCTAACTTATTTATATTGATACGATCAAGTTTTTCCCTTTTTTTTTTTATATTCAACCTTTGTACTTAATTTCTATATTTATGAAACACCCTTATAATCAAAGACCAAAATACAATTTCTCCCTCTTGTAACTCACATGAGTCGGGTCTTCATTAATTAAAAAGAATATGAGTCAAATTTCTTCATAATAAACTGAGTAAAAAATTAATTTTTCTGTAATAATTTTATTAGATTAAGAATAATGCATTGATATTTTAAAATTCTTTTGAACTTTATACTATTTTACATTTAATAAAATCCGACATCAAGGTATCGACATAAACGAATATTTCTGCTGTTATTTACTATTATTTTTCGTGAAATTTAAACGTCGCAGATATAAAGCAAGAGACTTTCTTTCTCATACGTTATTCTCTGAAATAATCGATTTCATACATGTATTCAAGCCTAATCTTATTGTCTCGTTGTCTCTTTGCACGTACCTTCCGTGTTTCTTGATTTATCGTTCTATATTTTCTCGGGCTCGACAGTTTAGAAAGCGAGGAATTATTGTGTGTCGCGCGCACACCCGCGAAGAGAAAAGAAGAAATGGCTGGATTGTAACAGTTAATAAATCGCAGAAATGTGCCACCCAAAAGAAGACTAAAAGAACAGGGCTAAAAATATAGCGAGCTTTGCGCAATACCCTTTAACGAGCCCGAGTAATTTGCACTGATTTGAAGGCAGTTTATTCGCGGACAGCGTCGATAGTGAAACGTAATTTCGTGCATGGTGACTTGCAGGTACCTCGACGCAACGCAGGTGAGAGCGGCTTGCACCTGGATTCGCCGAAATTAACCGGCATGCAAACGACGATCGCGCTGACGTTTCATTCAAAATACAATCGACTGGATTAATTAACTAATTAAATAATCGTGGTTGTTGTTGTATTTAAATTTTAACGCTGCCACGAAATTTGCATTTGCGCAATACCGCTCGATCGCAGGGGTACACGCTTTCTTATCGCTCCCGGCGGGAGTTGCCACCACGATTTTTAATTAAGTCGGTGTCATTTGTTCGACGAAATTTCTTCGAGAATATATTTTTAACTGGTATTTCTTAGTCGCGTTTATTTAAACGGAGACTTTTCCTTCGTTGTTAAATGGATAACTGAGACAGGAGACAGTGTGGACGTCAGAAGAACTTTAGGAAATTGTATTACTTTCAGTCTCTTAAAAATATTATGTTTAATCATTATATTATTTTTATTAAAAGTCATTATAATTTAAAAGTTCTATTTAAAAGTCTATTAGAAATCCATAAAGCATTTATGATGTCTGTAGATTTTCCAAATGCAAAATAAGATTGACAAGATCTAATAGTATTTATATTTCCTTCTTACATTGATTAATCTTTCAGTTTTAAGAAACGCTTGTAAAATAACGTACGAAAATGAGATTTTGCAGATATAATGACTGGACAATAACGATGAAAATTAGAAATGTAGCAATGTGTTCGTTTCACGACTTCGGAATAGAAGTTCCGTCTACGGTTTTCCGTAGTTCGGTCGTATTTTTCTTCACGTCCTCCCACAGAGCCGTGGCAGGCAGGGCCCAGGTCGGTGTTAAGTTCTCCAATTTTTCTTCGGGGCTTATTTCCTAATTACGAAAACACTCGTTTCCTCGTTTCCTCGTGTCACAGGGGGGGTTCCCGTGGCTTCCGACTTCCTCCGTTAGGCCGGACAGATAGCCGATTTCTGGTTTCCACCGAGCGGTTCTCTCTTATTGCTTGCGTCCAATATCCATGGAGCATAACATATGCGGGCAGATGGTTTCTGCCCCCTTCCAGCTCCCCTTCTTCCACCAGACCTGGCCTCATACGATTTTGGTCGTCCTCTTTCTCTTCCTCCCCTTGGTCGGTCGTTCCGTCTCACTCTCTCTCCCCCCTCGTCCTGTTTCCCTTCGTTCAATCGTACTCGATCCAAAAAAGCCGGAGGCACCCTCTACGTAGAGTGCTCTCGCCTGTTGCCCACCCTAAAAATATCCCGGGACTCATCCAACCACCCTGTGCACCCATCAGCCACGTGCACAGTGGTTCTCTCCTTCGCTGACAACCACTTGTAGAGTCCCGCTTTTTATAGATTCCTCTACGTTCGCGATCTTCCTCCGATTAGGGACGGTGTAACGTAACGTTCGTTCCCGGGATCCAGGTGTTAATAGTTATCCTTCGTTTTCAATGAAATGTTATGTTTTTCGTTTGACATTTAATATTATTTATTCACTGAATAACTTCAACTGTCACGATATCTTGGAAAAATTAAATGTCTATACACCGTGTCATTCTCTTAGGCCTATTTCTACCTATCTTCCCAAACTTTGTCGTTCCCTCTACGATCACTGTACAAGCTTCAACCGTTCTCTAATTAATGCAAATTAGTATTAATTAATGAATTTATACTCTTTTACAATTGTTTTTACAGTTGATACATCTCTCAGACACATTACTATCGTTACGATTGTGATGCACTATTCTACAATCTTTTTTTTTTATCTATCAGTAATTAAATGTGAATTAAACATTATTTGTATTAATAATAAAACATGAATTAAACATTATTTGTATCAATAATAAGACATGAATTATTTGTATTAATAATAAAAAATTATGTAATGTGCACTTTTACGCCCACGTTCTTGTCCTGAAAAAATTAACAAAGAATTACAGCATTTACAGTCGATGGACGTAACTAAAAATATTCAAAGCATCGAAAAAAATTAATTTAGGCCAAGGGGGTCGATCTGCTAGGGGTCTCGAAGAGCATCCTTTTAAAATCCCTGCTTTAAAGGGATATCTGTCGTCGGAGACACACAAACAAACCTCCTCAATGACACTTGGAGCAAGATCATCGTGAATATCGGAGCCGTTGCGCATTAGTGCGAAAGAAACAACAATTGGGAAAGTTCAATAGCCGAAATTTAACGTCTGAAATCGAGAAACGAGTCGGACGAGCTTTTCGTGCGCGTCTACTTGCAGTTTCTTCTCATAGCCGTACAGTACAGTGTTAAGACAACCTTGCACGCGCGCAAGAGCCGCAAGAGAGTGAATTTAGGGGTGGATTCAGCCCCGTGGCATGCGACGTTATTCTTTTGTGTTCCCGACCCCGTACACTCGCACCAGCACACTCCTTTTCTCTTTCTCTGTTTCTCTCTGTCTCCCCCTCACCGTTACACTCGATATTTCTTTCTTTTCCCCGGGTGCCTGTCCTCTTCTGTTCAGCACGCTCGTGCGCGAGGGGTGGCGAGCAACCCTCCATTTATCTGGCCGACTGCCTGCACATGCGTGTTCCCTCGCGACCAGTGGTTTTCAAGCAATTAACGACCGCAGAAATGTCTGCGATTTTTTTCTTGATCCGACCATTATGTGATCTGTTGACCGTATTCCCGTCGAAAATCAGATTCCTCCTCGGCGACGTTCGATCGCTAGGAATTAACCGGTTGCCGGCTTCGCGGCTTTCGCGGCTCTCGCCAGCTCGCGTCTGTCGCGTGCCAGCCAAGGTTATGGCTCGTGTAAATACGGCTGAGAACCACCAGTTTATAGAAATGAATATAACAGTTTCTTTATTGCGCGATGAACTTTTGTTCTTCCTCCGATAATGCACGAAACGGGAACGTGTCTAGCGGTGGTAGGTTGCTTTTTCTTTGTCACGTGATTCGAAGAACGACTGGGATAAGGGAACTTGATAGGAGAAAACTAACTTTGGAAAATTATACTCAAGTCGGTGATATGAAATATATATTTTGTTCATGAACATTTTGTTCGTTGGATATAATTTTATGTCGCAAATGAATTGAATGGTCGATTCCGTTTTTATAATAGTTCTGTAAAATTTTGTTTGTTGTCAACTGTATAGATGTTATATGTTTATTGGTACAAAAAGGCTAAGAATACATTTTAATTTACAAAAAGACCAAGGTTTTTATTTTCCTTCGTTATTCCAATCAATTGTAATTATGTTCGTTATAATCATTCAAATTCGTCTATTATAATCACTCGTTATCTAGAAAAACATCTTGAAAAAGATTCGTCCGTATAATTATAGAAATGTTATTTTATGTCGGTTTCAATACTAAATATACCATTGACGAACAAATGACGTAACTTCTGTGTAGATTTCAATTAAAAATCTCCAAATACAATTTTCGCTGTTAGACATATTTTTACAAAGTAATCAAAGTTAACAAAAATCAAAGTTAACAATCTCCTTCAAAAAGTCTTGTCAAACCAAAAATAAATTTTAAACGCAATTATTTTTGTTCAATTAATTTATTTAATTTTGTATATTTATATAATGATATTTTCTTATAGTAGTGGCATTTATTGAATAACATAGAAAAAAATGATCCTTGAATAGGGTCCCCAGATCCAGATTTATGTTTCATATTTACCCCACCCTCGATAGTGTCTCCTTCCCATACGCTATTATGACGAATTAGTATATAGTACTTCCACTGGCCATAATAACTATAGCGTGGACGTCTATTGATATTCGGATTTTGCTGACGTGTATTATAAAGTCAAGGACAAAGGAAAATAGTCAATTCGTCTAGTAATATATTCAAGAAAATTGAAATAAAATATAACCATCATAGACTCGTTAATAGATTGAAAATATTACCAGGTTACACTAAAACTGAGTAGAGTGCGCTATAAAAGAAACACAAGAACGCAAACAAATGTCGGTATAATTATCAGATTACAGTTATTCGGTATATCATTCGGTATACTGCTTACCATAATAAGTATACCATAAATATTTCTTAAAATTTCGATTTCTCTGACACATACTACAAAATAATCCTTGTTATCGGATTGCAAAATACAAGCATCTGCATTCAGCTCATTAGTAAAGTTAATTCCACTTTATTAAACAATCTTTATGAGGATACGATGGACAGTTACGCTTTCACGGTAATTTGCAAACTGGGAGATATGATGAAGTCATAAACGTAAGGGTTTCCGTGTTGCCTTAGCAACGTGGTTATTAAATTATAGTTAAAAGTTTAAGGCACTAACGTTCGACTGGTAAGTCTCGTAACGGTCGTATTCGGTTGAGGATCACTGTGTCAGCGCACGAGATCAGTGCAGTTATGCCGGATCATGGTCCCCGTATGGTAGATTTCGGCCGTAAGTTCTGGCAGGGGCGACATATGCCACCTGAATGCCGAAAATCAGGGGAGCAGTCAGGTTTCTGGATCAAGTCGAAGTTCGGGGATGCAAATTGGGATTAGCCCTCGCGTCGGTTTGCCCTGATATGCCTGCATACGTGCGTGTGCATTAGTCGCCTCGCGTATGCATACCTAATTTATCATTTTATGCGCCGATACGGTTCAAAGGGTTCCTCCTTTCTTCTTTTTATCTCCGGCCAGGCTCAATGGCTATTTCAATAGAATAATTGCGTATATGTAGGTACACGGACCGAAAAATGCGTCGAGTGAGTCAGTATGCGCAATGCCCATACGGGGTGTCCATGAACAAGAGGATGTCAGTTTAGCTTCTCTAAAAACTATGCTGTTCGACTGCATATTTTATGCATTTATGACGAAAGCCAATGTTCATAATTATAAGACTTTATCTATTGCATGAGGCTGGTGGAATTAATTACTCATATTTGAAAATAAAATTTTACATTAACGATGGACTTTTTTAACAACATTGGTATATTGGAAAGTCAGATGGTATTTGTAATGTAAAAATATGTTCATACAAGTAAATTATTGGGCTATTTATCAATTATAATATATATTTGATAGTAATTTCGTCATAATAATAATAAATACTTAATATGTTTCAATATCTATTTTAAAATCAATTATTTTGTCGGATAAATCTGTACTTAATACTGTTTGAACAAATTCTATATTATGTGTTTCGAGTAGTCAATAAAAAATTACTTGAGTTGTTTTGGTAACCTAATGTTAACGATGCTAATTCATTGTAATATTAAACAAGTACAACCGTAACATACAGTATCTTGTGCCAGTATCTCGAATCCACTGGAATATTAAATAATTATATGCGGGCAATCGTGCATGCGTGAGTATGAATAGATCATTAGGGTTTTATCCATATACATATAAAGGAGAGAATCTGTAGGTCACGTAAGCATAGTATAATGCAGATAGTATCGCAAACAAAATAACGGCTAAGTTAATTTATTCTTTAATATTTTACAAAATTCAGTACGATTTTAAGTAAAATTTCAAGAGTACTTTACAATAAAAATGTTAAAGGTATTTAAATCTTGATACCATCTTAACTATGTTTGTGCACATCCATCCAGTAGATACATTAATTTTGCAACTACTAATAACAGATGTATAATTCCTAAATTAATTTTCATTGAAATTTCCATAATTAAGTCATAGCTGATTCCATATCTTCAACTATTTAATTGAAATACAGAATAAATCATAGAAAGTTTGTAGAAATATGAAGAAATTGCTGAGGTTTTATTGCTCTGTTACACCGACCTGCTGCTAATTTACTTTCGATTAAAAGCACTTATCATAATATATACTTTGCTGTATGACAAATAAATGTTGAGTTAAAAAGATCGTCTTCGTGGTTAACGAAAATTTGCTCATTGCTTCCGTTGCTTCCGTCACGTATTAATACGTGATCTTACCTGTTTACCTTTTTAATACAGAAATTGCGTGTCTTATTTGGAAAATATAAAGTTAATTATGCTTAAAAACAAACCAAAGACACGGCAGTTCTTATTCCAATTAGAAATATATGCGACAAAGTCGACCATTATTGAGAAAAATTGCAAAAATTGTCGAAGAGTGTCGATGTCGCATGAAAGATGTAACTTCGATCAGTGAATCACAGAAGAAATGCGGTTTCGGCTGTCGAAAATTCAGCGAAAGGTAAGAAAAGCGGAACAAGAAATGGATATCGCAGTGACACGATCGAATCCGGACAATAAAACGTCGCGTCCCTTGGCATGACCCAGGAGGAGGTTATGGGGGGGGGGGATAGAAAGACGGCCGAAACGTGGAAATAAATCTCCATATCTGACACTCGGCGGAATGGATCGACGCTTTTCTATGGAAAGACGTGTGAAAGAATATTCTTTCAAGACCCGAGGAGCCCGGTAGAAGGGAGGGTGATAGTACAACGAACGAAAAAGAAGAAGGGGAGGGGTAAATCTGGATTGGAGGAAGAAAGAACCCGATGATTTCTGCTTCGCTGTGAAAGAAATCCTGCACGAGCCGGTACAGAACGGAACGACATGGAACGATGGAGAGAAGAAACGACGGGATAGACGGAGAGGAGGCTACTGGTGGAAGCTGTTGATCCGCCGTGGTAGGACCGTTTCGAATTCGCCTGTTCAAAGAGATTCGAAGGAAAGGAACCCTCCTCGAGGCGCTTCGGAACTCTGTCGCTGTTTTGTAGGTAACAACAACAAAAAATCGAAAATCTCTCGATCGTGCTTCCATTCAGACGACACTACCAGAAAATTTCGGGATTTTGTTTTGCAAAAAAAATTTATTTGATCATGATCTGCTAAAAAATATTTAGCAGATCATGTCCTAAATTATCTTATGTGCATATCCTGTATAACCTGTGATATCTTTTAATCGTAATTATCAGGAAGAGAGCATTTCTATCGCGATGATTTCGTGAATATATGACTATATTTTCGTGACAACAAATTTTTAATATAACTGGTAATATAACCGTAGCTAGATACAATGTAAGAAATAAATAAAATTAATATGCGCAATACAGCAATGCAATAGAAACGATATAAAACGTGAAATTTTAAACAATTCTATTTTATTATATTTATATATAATAATCGAAAATATGTGAAGCGGTATTAAATCGCCGCACAAATCAAGCGGTAACAATTAAGTTACCAATGACTCAATATTTCACATCGATCGACAGCATTATTATATGCGAGACAAATAGGGAATACTAATTTTCAATTTCTTGTTTAGTTAGACGCGGGAAGATAGATACGCGTAAATATGCAAATGAAAATTCGGTCTGCCAGTCCGGAGGTGGTGTTGTTTCGCCGAAACTTAGACGGTAGTAAATTGAAAATTTAAGCAAAAAAGGATTATGAGAGATTTAGAGCGAAGGCTGGGAAGAGCGAGGAAGAAAGTGTAATATTTCAAAGTAGGGAGTCGAACAGGGAGGGGAGAGGAAGAGGAGCAAGGCGCGTGCCATGCTTATTAACTTTTTTCTTTCTGACGTATATATTGATTCTTCTTACTTGTTTCTCTTGTTTTATCAGCTTTCGCAACGCTCCTTTTTGTAGAAGTCGGCTGCAACTATAACAGGTGGAGATAATAATAAGAAACTGCGAAAATTATCTGGATAAGCATCGAAAAACGTATCGTGCGATGTTAGATTCCATGAATTTCAAATTTTCTGTAAACAAATCAAATCTTTTAAGATACAGAAATAAGAAATTAGGTCAAATTGCCTTCTCCTTCTGGAACAAATATTTCATTTTGTTCTGTATTCTTCTCTAGTGTTCTTTATTTCTACACTTCATAATTCATTTCCATTAGAATGAACAATGAACAGCATATGCAATATCAAAATTCAAGAATTTGCAATTTGCTGTAAAATAATAAGATCTTCTAAGATCTAAAAGCAAGATTAAATTTTCTATTGCTAGAAAATCTGTATTAATATATGTTTGCATTTATTATTTCACTTATTTTAAATGTATGTAATAATTCACAATTAGAAATGTTGTTACAAATTATGAATAATGGACAAACAAAGAGAAAAATATTTTTAATCTCATTAGATCTTATTATCATATTTTTACTGTAATTGTAAGCTTTTACACCGTCATAGAAGATTAAATCTAGCGTACAGTAATTTATTGGTACACTTATAATTAGGTTGCGGATATTACGCATTTATGACAAAAATGAATATAATCAAATACCAAACTATACAAGCATTTAACATGTTGACCGCCAATAGGATTTTCGCGGCCCAATTGGAATACCGCCATGTCGGCCACCGGTAGCTGACACGACGGTCAACGTGTTTAGGAAATGTAAAACACCGTCGCATTATTTTTAACTCAATTGACTAAAGAATGAAAAATCTCTATGCAGTCTCTCTATCTTGCAATTAATGCAAGGAATTTTTTTTCTGCACAAACACCCACGACATAACATATTATTATAATAAAATGTATACTATAGTAGTAAACATTTTAACTATAGTATTTATTAGAAAGTATACTATCGAATAAATATTTTTTTACGTTACTACTGTTTTTACTGCAGTAAATTTTGTTACTTTTTGTATTCACTACTTCCAACTTGTAATTTCAAATTGAATTTGAAATGGTTCGTTAAATTAAAGAGTTTTATTTGTCAAATTCTATTTCAAAATTATTTATTATTTAATTAAACTAGCCCAGCGATATCTAAATCCATAAGCACGTTGATGATCATACAAATTTGATAACTTAATCTCCGTAGAATCGAGAAATTCGTGTCCCTTGCGACTCGCATCAGCCAATAATTATTTTCGAAATTTTATTCCATTATTATGAAGTTGCAGTTAATTCTTATTTCCTTTCGCTGAACATATACTTACTTTTCTTCATTTAGTTGATTTCTTTCAGCAACTGCTCTTACTCTCTCTCCCTCCTTCTTTCCCTCATTTTCCCACTCTCAGACGCGCGCGAACGCTTGCGGACTTTTTTCATGTTTTTATGCGTTGCTCGTTTTTCCCTTCCGAAATATAATTGGCGGTGCGATGCACCTGTCTTCCCCTCTCTCTCTGAACCCCTTCGCCCCCTACCTGCCGGCCACTTCTTGTACTGCAACTTCTCCCAGACTTATCCCACGATATCGACTTCCACGTATTCCGGCGCGTGCCACGCTTACTTGAAATACGTTTCACAAGGTTACACGATGCAGGGACATACACGTCTGTACCACGCATACGAAAGCACGCGCACGCACATAAACGCAAACAGAAAATTAACACGATAGAGGAATATCGAAACAGCCGTCGCGCCCAACGGGAGCTTACGCTCCGCGATAAATTTACGAGAGGTCGTAATCGACGTTTACTATCGGCTACGCTATTATATTTTCATAACGTTCTGCTATGTAGAGTATACCAACTGTTAAACGTACAATGCATAATATAACTGCGATACCTGAATTCTACTGAAATGTGAGCTCGAAGTGTGTCACCCTTAGAATGCACACCTAAATTCGAAACTTTATATTCGAGCCTGGGAAAATTTTATTTCCCTTGAAATTGGAAACAATAATTCGAAACAATTAATTTCGGACTATACAATTACGTTGATTGAAAAAAGTAATTAATAAATTATTTGCAATTTCACGTTACGAATTATTTCTTTATTTCTGCAACGAGGAATACTGGTTTGTATGAAATACTCGATTTGACCCTCACGAAGTTTTTCGAGGTCGAAGCTATATCAAATCAATGCGAGTCGATCCACCTTTACGTATGACACGTTTGTTGAAAAAGTCTCTCTTATCGTCCACATATGCAGAGATATTTACGTGGGGAGATTAAAATGGAACACATTGTACCTGTTGCTTGCACACATTATAAAAATACATGGAATATCCGTTGGGGTTATCCAGACAAAATCGCTTTTCATTTTGAAAGACTATTCATTATTCATCATTATTCCATCGATATATTATTCCAAATGTTCCATGCATTTAATTTTTATAATATTCTACTAACCCTTAACCAGTTTGTTGTTACCACCTCTTTCAAATGTGTATATCTAAAATGTGTTGAAAGAAAAACACAACTATTTGTTCAAACTATATACAATTCCCTCGTAATTTCCTTAAAAATTGCAATTTATACAGCAATGTTTTATGCACGATGATTATACTGATGCCATTTTCTTCATGACAAAGTATACTCGTCAAAAACAGCCAACTAGTTAAGTATGGTATCTTGTATGGCAAGTTTAATAGATCAGATACTTAATTAGCATTAATTAATTGGGAAATTGGTATTCCCAAATATAACATTTGGAGATACAATTTTGGAGACCTTAATTTTAACACTTTAAAAATGTTAGAGTCACCTATATCTAGATCTAAAATATCTCCATTGAAATCAAGTTATTAAGATTCTTAAAATCATTAAATTTTATTCGAATGTATTCTGATCCGTATAAATGTTTATCTAGACACATCTTTATATGGATATTTTTGATAGTTTTTTTGCTGTTCTTTAACTCGTGTTCATTATCCGAATCGCATTTTGCTAAACTCTGGTATCCCAACGTTCCCTCGGTACCAATAAATCGTACACTAGTATTTGTAGTCTAGGAAGCAGGCTACGAATTCGGTTATTTGCCGAGCCAACTTTGAGACGCGTGTTTGAGCTGGAGATTTACCTGGACCGAGCGGAGGGCTCGGTGATGTTCGATTCGGCTCTTTTATTCGATCTAAGCCGAAGGCACGGTGCTTACGTAGCTGAATCAACTTCCGTTGCCGCTGCGATATTCTTTGATTGTGAGATGTCACCTCGGTCGTGAGCTTACTCGTTGAACATGATTGCGACCATCGGAACACGAGATTACAGGTATCAATTTTACTTTCCTTATTTGAGCTGTCCACATTTTGAAACGGCCAGCTGCCCGCTACCGTAAAAATTAAATCGTCCCAGTCTGTAAATGTAAAATCGCCGGCTTACAGATCTGGTCGATCCATAGAATAATAATTTACACTCTTCGCGAGCCCCACGTTTCCTTCGGCCGCCGCCGTTTCCTTTTTTCGTGCGCGCTGCCGCGCCGCTTATTAAACGCGAAGCGGGATTCAATCATTTTGTCGGCAAAATATGGACTTTCCAATCACGCGAATATAAACGAGAAAACTACTGGCCGATCGAGGACCATAAAGTTTTTGACTTCCTCGGGCACGTTGTTGCAGCACAGCATGGCTGGCTGAGAGAATACTGCCTGGATTGCGACATTTGTATCGATGTTTACGCAATTATATCGAGAAAGTTCGGTAAAAATGATTTTAAAAATACTGTGATTTCTCGAAATTGTGCGCGAACCGTGTCTTACGTAAAGATTGATTTCGTTTTAACGATTATTGTTAATGTCCGTCGCGACGTTGATGAGAATTTTGAGCAGTAAAAGATCGGCAGATTTTTACTGGAAGCGACACATGTCTCACTCGAATACGTAATTATTTTGTTCGATGAAAACCTATCAAATAACTAGCAACAATACTATTCTGATGTCATACTCGAATAAATTGTTGCAGAACGTCATTTTACATCCGATGTAATTTTCTAGCAGCATATGCGCTCCAGTAGATTTTGATTAAAGAATGTTGTAGAAACTTAAAAACTTAAAAGATTGTATTTTAGATTGGGGTGCGGACATAAATATAAAATATGCGGTGGAATATATGGTAAAATTTACGGTGGGACCTCGATTATCCGGTACCCTCGGGATCGAAACAGACCTGATAAATCGAGAGCCACCGGATAAGCAAGATCTGAACGCGGCAAAATTTTTAAGTGGAACGTCGTTTAACCGGCGTCCGATTATTCTCGGTTTTGATTAGTTGGCGGTCGATTATCCGCAATTTTGATCAACCGGCTTTCGTATCAACTATAACAGAACTCGTACATGCAAGCTTATTCCTCTAAAGGAAGGATCAAGCTGTCTTAGAGTTATTGAAGAAAAATTGTAAACGATTGTTAACGTTACACATTCTACAACATGACAATCTTTTAGTTTCATTGAAGTCAGTTAATATGAAGTAAGCCATTTCTGCCTATGCGTGGGTCATTATTGGATATCATTGAGTACTATTCAAAAGTCATGGGTTAACTTGTGGAAGAATCAAATATTGAATTTCAAAGTATTAGATGAATTTCAACAATCCATGGCTGAAATAAATTAGAAAATTGTATAACTTGTGTATACACTGCACGAATGCGATATTCGGAGGAATAGTTGCAGATACGTCGATGAATGGTCAGTAGATATGAACTTTACATTGCTATTGAGAATGAAAAAACACATGAGAAACTTATTGTGTTAAAGAATGTTTTTATTAAATTTGCAGTTATGACAAGATTTTTCTTGTTCCGTTTCTAATTATCTTGTATTGAAAACTTAATATTGTCGAATATTCCTACATACTAAAAGTTGATTTTCTGTCGAAAGGATTGACCTCTATGGACCTATGAAGATTGCACATTCTTTAGATCTCAGTGAGTGCTATAAATCCGTGGAGTATTGAACTAATTTTTTAACAGCCTGTATACCATCATTTAATGTCTAATCTTATAATAGATAAGTGTATATAGTATACATCGCTAAGCGAAGATCTAATTATATCGCGATTCATAATCGTAGAAGCAAAGATAATTAAAAGCCCGGTTAATCAGAGCCGCGGATAATGAGACTCCGGTTAATCAAAACCGCGGATAATCGTAATCCAGTTAAACGGGGATCCACTGTATTTTGTACACTGGACTAATGCTTGCTAAATTATTTCTAGTGTTATTATCAACAAAACAACGTTAAACTTTCCATTCACTATTTTGTATTATTTTAAAGCCTTTACGTGACGAAAGTAAAAATTATCTATTATTTTCGCATAATACTGCAAACGGAATGAAGTGGCAAACTATTACGTTTGTCATAAAATACTGTAATATTTATAAGAATTTATTACAATACTTTAAAAATTCAGAAAAAAGAAGAATTACACAAATATGCAATTTTTTTTTTATAAATTGTATATATGTTATAAACTGCAAATCTCTTTACAAAATACATATTTTCGTCAATAGCTGCAAATAATATTTCATTCTTCCTCTAATAATTTTATCAAAACGAAAGCTGTAGATCGATATACCTCAATCGTTTACGTTGTCCATTATTTGACATTGCGTGTACTCATCTTTGTCATAAATGCGTACAATCAGAAGTCTAATCGTAACAAGCGTTTAATTTGACATTTACACTTTTGTAAGATGATAAAGTAAACCAAAATTTGATTCGGTTGTTGTTTGCACGATATTGTAATAGGTTGATTTATAAAATTGACAAGTAAACAAGATCGTACATTTTACATTTCAGACATTATTATTCTATCATCATCTTTATGTTATCAGCTAGTATACACGTGTACGTAAACGTTACTCGCAATTCCCGTGCGAACTTACGGTTTGTCTCAATAAATTCTTTATTGCGTACTCATAAATTTGACAAACGTATAAAATAACCAATAAACTGCATACCTTCGTGTATGTAGATGTACACGCGACTTTTACTCGGGACATTTTCCCTGAAATAAAAATTTTACGAGCTATACCAGGCAACGGAATTATACGACTCTTCCTTGAGGACATGTGACAGCCGTATGTATAAACACAAACGTATTAATAGTTAAACTTTCGAGATCTTTATTACAAAATCTGTACAATATTTGATAGTTTGCATCCAGAATTTGAAACATATAACTTACGTCGAGAAAGTAAAAGCGAGCAACCTACCCTATTAATTGACACTAATAACGATAACTGAAATAGTTCGTAGTTTGCCTTGTTGCTCTGTGCAATGGTTGTGTTACTTCTTCGTTCGACTCTTTTTATTAATTTTAAATTGTTGTTGTTCCATTCAAAGAAATTGTCAATGTTCTATGGTATTTGATAAATACTTGTCTGAAGATAATCAAATTATCATAATTTACTTATAATTACTGATGATCTGAATATTTCCGATTCTTCAAAATGAATCGTAACTCCAATTAACAGGATTCATTGCGTTTATTTGTCACAATAAATTCAATTATCATGTGATTGTAACGTTACAAACGTTGTCATCGAATTTTCATTTCTTACTAACAAATTATTTGCTGCGCAGTTAGATGTTGCGGACTCTTTAAAAAGCGTGTACTTAAATTGTGTCGCGAAAGGTCAAAGCCATACAGCGATAACTAACGAACTACTTTGTTCACCTCATATGCAGCTTTTCATATTTTATATTCATATTGCGTTATATTCAGTATTAAGTAATAAAAACACCTACGGGGTGAAACCGGATATTCAATTACTTTCGAGAAACTTTAGTTGCCTGTGAAGAAGCCAAATAATTTTTTAATAAAAATACTTAAATTTTATAATTCTGTAAGACAAGAATTTTCCCTACCGTGTAGTTTTTTGTTAACATAAAACAGACATTACGGGTTAGATTGTGCCCTACATTCCTCCATGCAGGAAATTCAAATCGAAATTAAAACCATAGGAACTCGTGGACTGGCAAACAAATAAACTCAGAGCGTAGAGCCGGTATCAATTTCGAGTGTTCTCACGATCGCCAGCGCTCCCTTGTTTATTTCCCATATCGAAGAAGCTCCTTGTAAATATCCTCTTTTTGCCTAAGCGGATCCGAGACACATCTCGCCGCGTTACGAGGAAAGAAAGGCTTGGGCAAAACGCCGCGCCGCGCCACGCCGACCAGCGATCTTCCAGGAGTTAATTAAGGTCCATTAAGCATCCCTCGAAGGCCCTGAAGCTCCCGTCGAACGAGCTCTCCGCTCTTTGGTCGTCCGAAAGGACGCGACATCGTAGATTAATCCGGATATCTGGTAGCCTAGTTTTTCTCGTCCGATCGGAAGAAAAGGAAAGGAAGAAAGTGGCCGGCGCGGTAGCACGCGCGCGAGGCCGAGCCCCGGCGACGAGGACGCCGGACACCGTGACGAAGGGAGACAGAGAGAAAGGAAGAACGACTCGGTGGCGTGCGAACAGCAGGTGCACGACCTCTTCATGAAAACCACCGCTCCTCGGGCCTGTCCTCCTCGTTCCTCGGCCACTCGTTCCATCCTCGACAGAGCGGCGCATCCTCGTTCTCCTTTCATCCTCTTCTCATTCTCATTCTCATCCTCTTCTCATCTTCATCCTCGTGCTTCTCTCATCCTCTAGGTCCGCCGTCCTCGCGCCAACCACTTCCGATTCTTTTCGTAATTAGCGACCGTTGAAAGAACGGCTTTAATGCGTGCCGATTATTGTCGTTCGACGTCGCCCTTGCTATTCTGACCGATGTCAACTCGACGAAATGCAAAAACCAACGGCGGACGCGACGCCGAGCCGTGCCGCTCTCGGTACAGGCCTGCGGACCCCGCCTGTCAATTACAGGAATATCATACTCCGTCGTGTACCAGGCTACCCCGACCTCGATGATTGTTATTATGGCACTGGTAAATTCGTACTCTCGTGGCGTGCACGATCATCCGGGACTTCAACAAAATCTCTTAATACCGAACACTTAATTCCGTCACTCCCGGGGGGCTGTATTATTGTAATGCCACTTGTCGCGTAAACTTTCTGCATAGAAATTTACTGGTTATAAGTAGGATTAACTTTGTCTAGAAATAATTGTAATTGTACCGTCTGTGTTCCAGCTTCTTGTCGCATTTGCGACTAATAGTCGTGATTTACATGTTACGTTTTCTGCGTGTACTTTGTCGTGAAGTCTGTATCATATCGGACAGCACGTTATTGTATAAATATTTTTATTGTTGCATAAATGACAGGTAAAAGTGAATGATGAATAAAAAATACATCTATCGTATCGCATAATTTAGGATATAGAGTAATGCAATTCATAAAAGTTGCTTTAGCCTACTTGATTCTTTAGATCTAATTAGAAACAATAAAATGCTATAGAAAACTATTGTATTATAAAACGTCAAAACAACAGATAGTATAGTTATTGAGTTAGATATTTCACATAATAAATAATAATGAAAATAAGAAATTCCTACAAGAAGCTGTTGTGTGACAGAAAATGTAAAGAATGAATAATATAGTCATTGTGTTAGATCTAGCGTATAATAAATAACAAAGAAAATATCATATTCCTATTAGAGACCGTTAAACAATTTAAAAATGCGATTGCAGACAATATTCTCATTCTTGCATGCATTAAATAATAACGAAAACAATAAATAGCTACGAAAAAAACTGTTTTATAATAGCACGAGCAAACTGCAAATAATGCACTTATTATTAGACGCTGCGCACACCGATTAATAACGAATTAACACAAGCGTTGCGACTTTGGCAACTTTCTCATCGTTGACGAGCTGGAAATTTCATTAGCCTTATTAAAATTCGCTTTCTGCGCATCGCATCGGATCGTACAGTCACGCGAATTATACGCTCGTAAATACCGCGGCGCGGTACCGATAATAGCTTTTAGAGGGAAAATAGGTGTCCGACGATAGGGAAACCGAGTAAGTGAAGTAATTTCAATGATTCCCCGTGGAACACCGACATTCCCCCGGGCATCTGCATATCGTACAAGTCGTAAGAGTAATTCGAACGATTATTTCTGTGCCACGTGCCTCGGCCCTCTCTCTCCATCGCGATCGTGCCTCCTGCTCGTCCCCACGTTCTCGTTATCGTGCCGGTGGACAAGGATGGCTGGAGCGGTTCCGTGACAAGCGGAACAAGGAGAAAAATATGAGATGCACCTGTCTGTCGCGAAGGCAAGGTGCCAGGCTGAAGGCAACACTCGCTCGCGCCAACCGCGATACCGAGCTAATGAGCCACGGCGAAACCGCTATACGTTTTCTGCCAGCGCCGTCTTAAGCTGGATCCTTAATGCCCGTTAGCTCACTTTGTTGCTAACCACCGACGCGTCGCATTGCTATCCGAAAATTTTACAATCCTACTGCAGCGGTGTCGTTTACTTTGTTCGCGTTCCGATCGCGTCCACCGAGACTATTCTCGGTGCCGCAACCAGTTCCATTAATGACTAGTAAGGATCCAGCTTTAACGTGTGCGGCGCGCTTCACTCGCCGCGATTGATTGGCGCGCCATCGAGATAAAGACGGAAACCGCGAAAGTAATCCCCCGGTTCGATCTTTTTCTCGTCTTATTACCGAACGAAGAGTAAGAGTGAAGGGGGAGAAGTCCCTCTCTCTCTCTCTCTCTCTTCTTCCTCCGGGCTGAACAACGACCCGCGGCATTAACAGTGCCAAGTTTTGTACTCTGTAGTACTCGACTACCTTTTTTTATCACGTGTCTTTCACTACGAGAATGTCCAAATGCGAAACATGAAGCGTGTCTCTGCGTGTCACGAGGCGGTCAGTAAGTCCCGGATTAGTTTAATTCGATATGAGTACAGTGAGCGCCAAAAATATTGGCACTAGTTCAATCTCTCGACGGCGCAAAATCTCGGTCGTCCCAAATTCCAAAAACGTGGCCAAAACCTAAAGACAACTGGAACTTAATCGAACTTTTTTAACGATTTTTATGGTCACCGATTGCAAATTTGGACTTAAAACATGATAAAACAAAAGAAAGAAAAGTTGGAATGTTTGCGGGATTTCTGCGAGATTTTATATTTTTCGAAAACAAATCAGTGGCAACAATATGGCAAACGGTTGCCACACTTTGAGAAATGTAAATAGAATTACTTAAAAATCATATAACTTTCTTCCGAACTGTATATCTACTTCGATGTACATTTTGTTGTTCATGTTATACAAGAATTTACACTTACACGTAAATCGTTTGGAACAGAAACAAACGAACACTTTGCTTCAATCCATCATGGTTGTGTGAATGGTTGTTTTGGTATGATATCAAATCTGTAAGTCGTATCGGATAACTTGTCGCAACTTTGTCTCGCATATTTTTCACTTCGTAACAAGCAACACCAGTGATTAATCACGACAACATTTTCAGTTAACAACTTAACCAAACTTTGTATGGTATATCTTTGAATCTGGTAACGAGCCATAGCAATTAATCATGTATAACGTCATAGATACACACTAGTCTCAGTTTTGTTGCTTAAATAATTCATGATTAATGAATTAATAAATTACAGAGTACTAAATACCTTTGGGAAGTGAATTAATGAATTAGATATTAATCTAATTTGGTTTCAGTTACTCACTGTTCGATATAAATGTTATTATACTATTATAATGTATATGAACTGCCAGATTGTCAACTTACAATTAGATTATTCTCGTACAGTAGAATAAAATGTTTCGATGTTAACTGTAGGAGACAGAAATAAAATAAAAATGTATTTCTTCATTCAATCATGTCAACATCACGTTAATATTAATAATGTTAATCTTATCACAGTATACTTAATAATTATATAATATTATATGCTTAATGTAATATTAAATACTTAATATATTATTATAATTTCTATTCAGCTCAATTTTAACAAAGGGATTGAAAGACATCTATACTAATTTTTAATCAAAGTCATTTCCATCAAGCATAATCACTTCTTGGCATTTGCTATAGTTATTATCAAATTAATACGATATATTGTGTAATACAAATTATCGATAAAAATAGTATTAAATACTTTAAAGCCTTTATAGGCTTCATCTACTCATTTTTGCTATAAATGTATAAAATTTCCTGTCTAATTATGATTAGGCATGAAAATATTTGCTGGATGCGACCAGATCTGTGCAAAGAAATTTCTTGAATTGGTACGCGAATTTTTGGCGAAAATCTCGACAAAGACTATTATTTAAGCACCTTATTCGCCAGATATGGCCCCGTGTGACTTTTTCCTATTTCGTAAACTCAAATTACCGCATCGAAGAAGGCGTTTTGAATCGTCGAAGCCATGAAAGGGGTTTCGCAGAAGGAGTTGAAGGCTACACCTTCCACCTTCTCCAACGTTTGAAAAATGTTTTTAAGACCTAGGGATGTATTGACGCACATGCATTGGCTCGGATAAAACATATTTTATTCTCGACAAAATCAATTTTAACGAATAAGTAAGCAGTTTTCATAATTTACAAAATAATTCACCAAATAGATTTATAAAACTAGTGATTTTGGCGTATGAATCATTCAAGAGGAGTGACTTTTAAGCATTCTACAGCGTTCTAAGTTGCATATTTCACAAATTACGATTATCATTTGTGGAAATCTAGAGAAAAATGCAGCGAATGCAGGGGCGCTATCTAATAAGACTAATGTTAATTGAAACAGCGAGTGGTGGGAGACCTAAAACCATGCGCTACCTGTCGCTCATTTGTAATTACGCCATTTAACTCCTGATACAAGTTGATATAGAAATTGCGAAATCCATTGTAAAATGTTGTTTATAAATCAAGAAATGGTATCTAAGATTACTTTACTCGATTACCAAAGCGTTTTTACATAATGTATAAGAAAATGATGGTCTAACAGGGAATCAACTCTACCGACCGAGAAGTTCACCGACCTGGAACGCGAAGACGAATTCGTTGTCAAATTGTCTAACAGCGGGATATTATTATCAAGATGGTGTTGTTGGAAGCCTATTGACCGAGTCTACGCTCATCTTTCCTCGTACACAGTGAAAGTGTGTTTCGATTTATCGCTGGTAGGAATCTTCTCCGCGCTTCCTTCCCGAGGATAACACCATCCGTGGGTCGCTAGCGAATGAAAAGGAAAATTTGTCTTCCATGTTGTTTCTCCATTGTTTCCGAAGATTAATTCTAAAGCGCGGTTCGAACGAACGGCTTGTACGGACGCTTCGTACTTGTTTTCGTTGATGTATCAATTAATTAAACAAGGAATCATTCTTTCTAGCTCCATAAATCGAGGAACAAGTCCGGAGTACTATCGATGGAGTAAACTGTGATCTAAGATAAGATAATAGCAATGGATGACGAAAACGTTGAATTACAGTGATCTGTTAGCAATTATTTATATGCTTCATAAAATTCTTAAGAAGATAAAGCATTAACAAATTAAATAATTTCAAAATCAATTACTAATCACATAATATTTACTAATTTATTTTTATACACTCTTTTGATTAAATTGATTGATATTATTGATTACAACGTTGACAATGCTGAACTGTTAAAATAAATCGCTTTTAATTCTTTACAGGAATTACAAGCATACATTTATTGAAATTTGATACAATTGTAGCATGCTGCATGTAAACAAAATATACAAATATATGTGCAAACTGATTTAATAGTATTATTAAGTACTATAAAACGTAAACCTACATTAAATAAATTAAAATTAAAATTACAGTTCCTATAAAACATAATTTTAGATTATGAGGTATTTACTGTGGATTTTTATTACAAATAATAGTTTTCTATCTCAGTTGCAATAAACAGGTGTTAATAAACTTTTTCCAATGGTTTCACTATTTTGAGTTTTATTTACTGATTTCTGCAATAAATTCATCAAATCCACGGTCTTGTTATACTAATTTAAAAATGCGCAAATCTCTACTACGATTGAGTGAAGAAACATCAATCAGACAAGCAAAATGAGCTGGTAAATAAAACTACGTATACAGGTGTTGCACATTATCGCAACAACTGCTCAAATTTACTAACGACACACCGTTGATAAATGAATACGTCGGTAGTAAGAGAAATGAAACGCGCAGTGCTTAAACCTTTACAATTAAGTTGTCGATTGTAAAATAAAATCGTTAAAACGATTAAGTACCGAATCAACGACAGAACCAGAAATCTGTAAGGAAGATCGACGATGCTCGTCGGAGATTTATCGTGCCCGTGGATCTCTGATTGTGAGTAGAAAAAGATCAAGCTATCGTCGTGGTCCTCGAGACTAACCGGAGAAGAATGGAACGGTGCATTTAACAAATAATGTGTACAAAAGAATGGAGCAGGCCCCATTATTTTCTATTCAACCGGCTCTTTTGATTCGGCTAACCCGTGTCCGCCGTTTCTCCGTTTCGATATACTCCTGTCGGAAGAAAGCTATTATTCGCGAATTCAGATAGAATCTTTTCTTTCGTGATAAATGAGATTTCACGTTCTGTCTCTTTTAGTTGCAATTTTTTTGGCAATGGTCAACCATCCGCTCGCTGGTCCGCACAACTTGTACCTTGAAAGTGAACCAGATACTTTTTCTTTGTCTTTTCAGTTTAACAGGGTCGATCGAAGAAAGTAGAGACTGTTTAAAATATTTTATTCGAACATCTTTTCATTTGAATTGATTAACACGTTCAACCTGGCGCACTTTTTCGGAGTCCGTACGGTCGGGGTCTCGATATTTTCAGTTCTATATTCGTCTGGCGGCGCGTGTTTGTTTCGCTATTTTTTCTATTGTCAGTGGCTTGAGTCTGAAGTCAGACATTGTTGCGTGAAATTGTTGTAAGGAATTATAAAACTTCATTTACGAAATGTGAAATATATGTACAAATAAAATGCAATGTCTGTGTACCACCGGTGGTACACGCTGGGTTGAACGTGTTAATGTTAGAACGCTTCGAGTTTCTAGCGTATTTGGCGTAATTATATAACCACATATTTATTAAAGGATGTATATTATTGTACTGTTACGCGTATATCATTTTTATAAAGCATTGTGAATCATAATTATAATTTAGTTTACAGTCTATTCGTAAACATATATTAAATTTGCAAAATATATGAAATATACTACGTTTTTGTAAAGTGGTATTCAAATATTATTTGATATAGGGATTGCACGTGTTAATACGTTCAATATCATATATTTAAGTTAATTATAATATATAATACATAATAAATATATGAATTTTGTTAATATAACAGCTTAATAGATTAATAAACATTATAATATACAATTATAACAATTCATGTAAAATGGACATACTCTAGGTCAGAAGTGCTGCGTCAGATTTCGAAATAAAATACCTTCGGATGCAACGGGTTAATAACAGAGAAACGATAGGGAATTTCTAGATGAGATACTTGAACGTTGTGGATCATTGAAGGAGTTAATCACGCGAACTCGACGGTGTAGCTGGCGAGCATTTGTCGCGTTTACGCGAGTTCCGACCCACTCTGCGATCCTTTGATACCTGACTGGATTCTCGGTCGACGTCGGGTCAATTCTCCGCGAGTGCCTAAAAAGACGAGATTCGCTTGAGCATGTACGCGTGCTCGCACGCACACGCTTGCGTAGAAAGAGAGCCGCGGTGTGTAGAAGAAGAGGGGAAGACCTGCTCGAGATGAGACGAGAATGACCGGGGGCAGCGCACGCGAATCCGTAATGATACACCAAGCGAACAGGGCCAGATATCGAGGACCTGGTCCCTGGTCCCTCGTTCTTGGTCTCTGGTCTCTGGTCCCTGGACCCTGGTCCCGCTGGTAAAAGCGAGTGGTCACTCTCGTGCGGAGTTACAACGACATTTTGACTTACGCTACGTGTCGACTTGAAACTGTTACTCTTGAGATCGGCTTAATAATTACTAGACTGCGGAAATTTATGCAGATGCATATTTTGGGAAAATCAACTGACCGAGTAAAACTTTATTTGATATATGTTTCATCGTTGGAGAATATATAAAATATATTTTCTTTTCTTACATATCTTGCATGTCTTTTATAATGCACATTCCTTGCATATTTTCATATTGCACATTCCTTGCATATCTTTCATAGTGCACATTCCTTATTATGTAGTTTAATAGTATTATGTAGTTTATTGTCACTTAAATTATGTATGAAACCGAATACATAAAAGTATTATGTATAGGATAATATTGTTAATTGAGTACTTAAAGTTTGTAAAGTCAATAGAGTTTAAAGGATTATTCTTTTATTCTTAAAAAATGTCTGAAATTGGATACCCATGAATAGAAGTGTATTTATAAAATAATTCCTAAACAGATTAGAACTTTGCAAGAGTGCTAAAAAATGGTAAATTTAACGTAAGACCGATATAGGAACTACGTTAGAAGTTTATTAAAAAAGAACTTCTCTATCTCGTGATTTGGAAATTCAGATGTTTTAAACCTTTTTGAAATTTTTAAAAGTATTTTAACTATGTTTAAGTTGCGCGTTCGAACAATTTTACGCTAATGTGCTTAACCTAATTTGAAAGTTAATCTTTTAAATTCTGCGTTAGTCACTGTAGAAAGAAATTCCACTCGAGGCGTTTTAAAAAGAAGTGTCGTGTTCATCATATTTATTTCGTAAACTGAAGCGTTGCACGCGACATTCGATTTCATTCGAAACGAAAACTTTCAGGATCCTCTGATGTGGGAAACCTATACATACGTGCATGCACATGAAATGTAGTACGTTACCGACTGACAATTTTTGTCGAGAGAAATTTATTACGGTCTGCAAACCGCATACGCTTATTGGAAATCTAATAAT
Organism: Augochlora pura; assembly: GCF_028453695.1. NCBI lineage: Eukaryota > Metazoa > Arthropoda > Insecta > Hymenoptera > Halictidae > Augochlora > Augochlora pura. The sequence goes on from NC_135780.1 coordinate 7,553,589, forward strand.
GGTGTATTACTCCCGTAGTGCATATAATTTAAGAACTGATACCTACTTGCAGCGAACAGATTTCTTGCATACTTCTTTTGAACCAAACCTCAACAATTGAAGCTTTCGTAAATCTGTTTTCGATAGAATTTCAATTGCTGTGTTTGATCTCATTTTCATTGAAAACATATGGCAAATTGTACACCTTCAGACCTGACCATTTTAAAAGACATTATTTAAAATATAATGTTATTTTATTTCGTAATTTACTTCATACCTGATATCCCTTCTGAAATAACATTATTTAAGATAGTGAACTAATTTAAGGTATTTGAAATAACTATGAAGTTAAATTTAATCTTAGACGCTGGTATATAACTGTTTGCTTGAAACAAATTGTTGTCTTATGTTTTATAAAATAAAATCTTTTTGTTCATTGCTATTTTCAGCATTTCTTCTTTTGGACAATTTGAAATAAAGAAATAACGAAATAATTTATTACCTTAAATGTATCGATACTGTTTTTATTTTCAACTAACGGTCTGAAATAAATTGGTTCATATACTTATTATTATATTACTTATATATTGTTATCATATAAATATTTCTGATATTGTAAAATAATAGATCTAAAGAATATAATGCAGTATCATTTTATTATTAACACTAATATTATTATTATACTTTTCCCCCTCAAAAAGAACAAAAATTATGCAGATGCAATATTATTACATATATATTAGTTTTTAATGTACTAACGACACTAGTACGTGAAGAAATTTCTTCCAGTATGACAATGCGTCCCTTTTGATTTGTTAAACTAAGGTATTTCTCAAGTATTAATCATGGTTCCATTATATTTAAAACCAAAGAAAAGAAAATATATTTCGTAGAGCGGTCTTCTCGGAATGCATAAATAATGTAAGTAGCATGTTATGTATTCTGTTCATCGGTTGCGCGAAGTTTTACTCTCACTCATCAATTATTTGCATAAATTTTCATATAATCATCCGTATTTCGAATCAGTCGAATAATTATACGATTGCACACTTTTGGCTTCACGAGAATTTCACCAATATGTCTGCGAGTGCATAAATGGTGCGAAATAATTGCAGTATACGTTCTTTCGTTAAATGAATATATGAATCGTTAAAACTTGCAGAGTTAAAAATTCTTACGTAAACGGTCCAGCAAAATATATTATGAAAATAAGTGGCAATTAATCTGCATTCGGAATTATTATATATTCCTTTTGTAATAGTAATCATATCATCTTGGAGGACAAGAAAGTTTTTAGAGGATCTTTGAAATCGTTATTATCAACTGCATACATCCAAGTACAATAATCAATTTTGTCGTGTGAACAAGGGTAATGCAACAGTTCTTAATATTAAGTTAACAATGTTACAAAATTGGCGATTATTGAGCTTGTAAAGATACATTTGTGTGTAATCCTTTTAAGTAAATTTCATGCTTGAAACAAACATTATAACAGAAATCTCGACAAATTCGCATACATAAATTATTATTGCTTTTATAAAACTATAACTGTAAATGCTATAAACAAACTGTTAAAAGCATCATTCATACATGAAACCGTACTTGATAAGAAAGTTCACGCTTGAAATTGATAAAGATTTGTTAAACATCGAATAAACTTCAATAAAACAACAATTAAAAAGTATAACAAGGTACAACCAAATCTACAAATAAAACGACTGTAATTCTATTTCTCGATGATTATGGTTAATTTACAGCACCTACCAAACTAAAACACCATGAGTGAAATTACGAGCAAATAATTGAATGCACAATCATAACGTTGTCTGAATTAATTCTCTATAAAAATGTTTTAACTTTCATTATAATTAGTTTACATTTCATAATTTGATATCAGGCTCTTGTCACTATACAACGACATCGACATCTCCAAATAACAAATTCTGTTAATGTGTAGTTTAAAAAGTATTGAATTAACGATCTCAGATAGGACGTTACTGTGCTTGACTGTACATGATTTTCCAAGAAAAATTTATACATATATGAAAAATTCATCCTCCTTATTCAAACAACCAGGAAGGTAGGCATTATGTCCCTAAGAATATCAACGAGTAAACAGGTTTAATGTTATGCGACTATTTGTGTACACTTTTAAAAAAATGTTACATGCGCCTCCGATCGTAATTTAGAGATAAGTGTTTGTTTTTCGCACGGCACGTTGTTACTTGTAGAAACGTATAATTCCGAGGAAATCTTAATTGTTGATAAACAGGCTGTGGATTTTATGAATTTGTTGCAGAAATGAGTGGATACAAATCAAATAGTAGCAAAGTTTAAACAATTGATGAGAACGAATATAACATCTTAAACTTATTTAAGTTGTTAAAAAAAGATTAAAATCTTTATGAAATTTCTGTTTTTCACGACAGGTGATGACAGTTTTTATTATGCAAAAAGATCTGCATTCTATTGATAAATTTTTAAATTTTTGGTATAACTCCTATGTAAAATAAATATAAAATATATTGTGGCACTATTAAAATATTTATTGTACGTATGCAATATGGACATTGAGAAAATATATAATTGTGAATACATACGTATTTTCGAAGGTTGATGCTAAACAAAAAGTAGTTTTTTCTTAACAAAGTTTCAATATTCTATTCTGAACGTTATAAAATATAACGTTATAATTAAAAATAAGTGAGATATATGCAAATATGTCATAGTTAGTCTTAGAAATCTTATCGACAAAACTTTAATTAATATATTCTTATCATGTTTATAAAACTGTGTAAACTATTGTAGTAATTCGATTGTGGAGAAACTTAAATATTTTCAAAATTGTTTCTAACCTACATGAGACACAGTTTTGCATAAACTGTGCATTTCGATCAACTTATATTATACATTATCTTCTTAAGTATATATTCATTGCGAGACGTACGTCTACAGAGAGTTACATATATATTTAGTCCGAATAAAATTATATTTCATTTACATAATCTTATTTACATAATTAGCCGTTTACGAAAATTTCTGAAAGTTATGAAAAATAAATGATACCGCGACGAGGCGAAACGTCTAAAATAAAGAATTGAAAAGCAGCTCGGTAAATCAACGTAAACAATTTGGAAAGTGACTTTTAATATACGATCGAAGTTCGCTCGCATATTGCACCCGTGGTACTACACATGGTTCCGTGATCATCGATCGAAATTGCCGATCGATTGATAAATATCGATTCGCTGTTCGCGAAAGCTCCTTTAAAAAGTACCGGCGAAATCGCCCGCTGGCAGGACTCGTTCATTTTTTTTTATCTGTTCGCCTCTCGTTTCTGGACCAATAAGAAGACTGTATTTAAAGAAAGTCCTGTGGGTGTTTCGTAATGTTATGTACTGCAACAACAACGAATTTCCCTACCTATAATTAATTCCTCCCTAATAACAAAATTAATACGTATGTCGTAATTACATAAATAATGATGCTAACAAATACCAATAAATTTTATACTTTGTCTCTCTATAAAAGCTGAATTAATACACAGTATACGAACTTTACTAATTGTGTGTAACATTAATGGATGTATGGGGGATTGTTAAACCTTCCTTAAATCGTATAACCGAAAATCGCGAGAAACTATATAGCAAAATAAGAACAGCTTTTCTTCAAAATTGTAGGTCATTCTATGAACCTTTTGCACTCAAACGGCGACGCAGAGAATCATTTGTTCACCCTTAATTTAAACTTGTAGAAGTATAACCAAGAATATATTACATCGATATTCAGTACCAACTTACTCAGTCCACTTGTTTCCTTAAAGATACGTAATAAAGAAGGTCGGAATCGGTGCACCGGCCACAACTAGTACATTTACCCTATCTATTCAATTAACTGAAAGTACAGGCATGAGGAAGTACATAGAAAACAGCGAACAACCGGATAACCAAGAGTTTCGTGTAATTTAATGAAAAGCGACAGGGGCCGCGTTCAAATGACTCCGGAGAGGACGTAGGCGAGCGAAAGTGATCGATCGTCGTGAAACCGATTAAATTGTCGCTAAATCATTTTTGTTTGCGGTACGGCCAGTTTATAGAAGGTGGACGGGAGGAGGGGGAGTCGCGCGGAATGAGTTACGCGGCTGTCTTCGTCTATTTTCTTTCCGTGTAGGAGCTGTGCCGTGGCTTCTCTTCCTGGCGATTCCACCTTTAGCTCGTTTATTTTCACGAGGCAACAGTGTTTCAGTCGCTGAACGGAGGGTGCACGCACGCCGAAGAAATAAAAGGCAGCCGCCTCGGGAGCGTGTTTCACGATACACCGGCTCATCGCCGAAGAAAAGGATCCGCCACGCGGCGGCGGGTCAGACAAAGACGAAGAACCAGGGTTCGGTGGGAACCCGAGAAGTTGCTCCCGCTCCCGTTCTCGTTCTGCCGGTGCCCACTGATCGTCCTCGAAATTTTTCAAATCCACCGGTGCTCGCTAGAACTCGCTCTTTTTTTCCCAAACACTACGAATTACAGAGCAATGAAACTAAATCGTTTTCAATTTGTTATGAAAACTTGGGCACTGTATTTGTTCGGATTCGCATAATTTTATATAATGTACGTGGGCAAGGAACTCATGTAACAGTAAACCCACCGAACATTAATAGCGAATGATATTTGTCGCTTTCTAAAAGCGATAAGATTGAATTTATTTCGATTTCTTAACATTTACTACGTTTATGAAACAGATAAACCATCTGCTTTGGAACATTCTAAATATCTACACGAGTTTTATAAAACTGAGGCAAATAGGTAACTATTTTATTAGTGTGATGCATAAATATTACCGAAAATCATTTTAACATAATGATTGAAAGTCGATGCATACAACGTAACACCATCTAGGAAGGCACAAGGAAGTTCAAAATAATATTTTATAATTATTCTGTTATTTTTTTATTACTAACTTTTTTTACTACTTATATTATTTATTGCAACTATTATTTTCATCTTATGAAATTAAAAGAAAGAACATATTTACATTGAACTCTTGACACTTCTTTTTCATTTCATTCAATTACGGCAACAATTGAAATATTTATAAAGCGATTGTAAACCGTGTGCATTTTATCGTGACCAATCAGCAAAGAAGATTCTCACTGCATATTCTGAATAAATGTCTGGACGACACTGCGAACGGTATAAAACCTTCTAGTGCAGACGCAGGTATCTCGTCGGGGATGGGGAACAGAAGGGGATGCGTGTAGAATACAGTCGTGAGTACGTTGCCTCGAGTGAGTACTACACTGATCCGGAGAATGAAAGAAGCAAGTTGCGAAGGCGAGTAAATCTGACGACGCCCGAGAGAACAGAAGGAGAGGAACAGGAAGAAGAGGATAATCTATAGGAAGAGAAGCGAGAGGCGAGCCCGGTCGATCTAGAAGGAAAGAAGGGTGGAAGACGAGAAGGAGAAGAAGTGTTTCAAGAATGGCTGGAGAAGGGAACAGATACCAATCGGCATTTTTTGATACCAACGAAAAGGAAGGCGAAGAAAATTTGCAGCATCAGATTTTCAAGAAACTTCGTTTCGTGCTGGAGGTCGACGTAATTTCCATCGAATAGGATTCCTTTTGCTAACTTGCACAGTTAAGTAATGGTATTCCCCATGAGGATAGTTTAAATCGAGTGTTGGCTGCTTCGAAGATTATCTCCACGATGAACCTATTGAAAGCCAGTAATTTTCCTTTAAGTATGAAAAATGAGTCTCGACACATTTTACCTGGCAAGGGAACGGTTACGCTGTGGTTATTCTTAGGAAAGAAATGTTTCCATCGTAACAAGCCAATGTTAATGAGACAATAATATAATATAATTTGTTGAAAACTATTTCACATGTACATATTTAAATCTGCAACGATCCATATCTCAGGGGAGGATGAAAATGGTACATGCCCTCAAAATCGAGGATCAAATTTTTGTGATATTTTTTAAGATATCTCAATATCTAGTATGTGAATAAATATTCGCAATCAATCCATTGTTACTTCGTAGTTTCCTTATCGTTTTTTTTACTAAAGCACTTGATAATATTTTGAAGTTTCTATAACATTTTTTTCTTATTAAGTATATAATTGTTTTCGGACGTATCGAAAATTAGGCTAAGTGATACTTGATTTCACACCTTGAACTTCAAATAAAGTCTGGCCGATTTTGAGCCCGAGTTACTCCACGTAAACTAGAAAAGTAAATGTTTGTGTACCAAATTGTCATGAATTTCTAAAATCCTTAGTCAAGTAATATTATTACGGGAGATTGTGTCCGCGGAGGGTAAACGTCCCTGGGTATTAATTTCTATCGGTGAAACGTCGCGTTTCTCCAGAAAGTGGAGTGAAATGAAAGAGCCTGGTCGACCCAAAAGCGTAGAAGATGCCGAAAAGAGGAACGGCGGCACGCGTGTTACAGCATTCTCTGTCGGGATCGCAAAAAAGTATCGTGGAAAGGCTACCGTACTTGGCGGCGAACTCGAAACGAGTCGCTTACTCGTACTTACAATCGATTACAACGGTACCAAGAGTACTACGACTCCTGTACATCGGCTCGTGGATACGTCGAAACCATTCGAACATGGTGAAAACGAAGAAGAATCGGTGTATACCGTGTTCGGTAACTGTTACCACCGCGTGCTACGATTTATCGACAAATCGTCACCTACGTGTCGCCTCTTCGGAGAGCTAGCCACGCGGAAAATAAACGATAGACTGCTAGCGATAGCAACGATACACGATGCTATGAAACGCGATTCTAGCTGAGCAAAATTATTTTTGCATAATTACAGATGCAAAGTAACTGTTACATTGTTACTAATATCTATACGAGAACTTAACAAAATACTGTACCTTTCTATTTCTATTTTCTATTATTTCTAATATGGAAATATACAAATATGACATTTCGCACTTATAGCACTGTGATTAATTATAAATTCAAATAAACTTTTACATTTTTACTGATATTTAAAGAAAAACTAAAAAAGCTGTATTTATATATTTCGGTGTTTTGTTATATTTTTTTTAAAGTTTACTTTGAGCCTATAAATATGTATACTACCGTACACTAACCCGGCATTGCATCGCGATGATGTGATGGAGCGAGCCATATATTTGGAATATAGCAATTTCACTTGCACATCCAGTATCAAACACAATTGCAGTAATAATAATAATAATAATAATAATAATAATAATAATGATAATAATAATGCATAGAGCATAACTTTGAATTTTTTATAACGTTATTCACAAATATGTATTATTTCTATCATCAAATGAAAATAATAATGACAATCATAAAAGAGTTGACAGTGCTATTCTTAGTTTCCTTTTTTGTTGAAATATTGAAATGTGTGTTTCTATAGATATATGAAGTATTGAAGTATGTTTCTATACATATGGATTTCTTCGGCCGATGTTTGCATTAAAGGGGAGAAAATAGTTCTTGGCACCAAACACAAAGAACAAGTTTGGTCAATACTATAGATATGATACTAGGGAAACTAACGATACTAAGCTTAAGTGGCATTGTTTAATGACCCGAAACGTTGAATTTGTGGATTCACGTAGTCTCTGACAGAACGAAGTTTGAAAACTGTTGGAATCTCTTTAAAAAATGTGTAAGCTACTTTAATTATACCGTATAGGTTTAATTTGTTTCAGTTTCATATTTTGCTGAAATACATTACTTTTATACGATATATAATTTAATAAAGAATATGATAGTATATATGCTTGTATAGGTATATACGTAGGTATATGTATACTCGTTATAGACATTTAACTGGTAGAATATTCTCATACAACTTCCCAAAGTTACATTTCATACACAAATGTTTAAGCAGTTTTCTTTTTATACTTAACTCCAATTTTAACAATATTTCTCAAATATGGAAAGAGTATAGTACATAATTATATCCACAAATCCCATAAACATAAATCACATTTACAAACTATTTTTCCTCTTCAACGTAGCTGTTTAATTTCACCTTCTATTCGACTTGTAAACTACTTAATTATAAGTAAAAGAGCAATATCTATTAGCAAATGTTTCAAACAGACATTTTTGATTTAATTTAACCTTCCACGGAAACTTGGAATTGTTTTAAAATTATATTGTTCCATTACTTCTCTTCCATATCCATAGCTTATAAATTATAACATTTCTACTAATAAATGAAAAGCACTTCTGGCGACACTGAAATAAGGAAGATCGTACTATATGATTCGTAGATAAAAATCATGAAAACCTTACGTGATACCAAGTTTTCTTTTGTACGCAGAAGAAAATTAATTTTGAAGGAGATGATCAACGAATGGAAATAATTTCTTGCAAAGATCGTGAAGATTGCCGACTTTCACGAGAACCAGCCCAAGTACGGAAATTACTCTGAAATGATTATAACGATATCCACTTTTTAACATTTCGTAAAAAAAGAGAGAAAAATTGTTTCAAATATAGGGTGTCCCTAAAAAAATTGAGTCTTCAAGGAATCTAGCAAAAGACATAAAATCATCTGACAATAAGAATGACAAAATCTAATTCTTATGCTATGAAGAAGTTAGATGGACAACTACACTATTATTGTCGTATACCACGTGTGTATAACTGTGTATACTATACTATTATTGGCGTATTCTAAGTTAATTCTATTTTGGCATTTTTTTTATCGATTAGCAACTTCTTTTTATTATTTTTACCAATTTTTATCATAATATAAGCTCGATGGAATAGATTTATTGAATAAATTCTCTATAAATGTGTATTTACTATCTCGATAATCGTAAATTAATAGAAGGTTGCACCCGGTTCCCGTAAACCTCTCAAAGAAGTATCCGAACATTATCGTTACTCCAGTGTTCCTGCATGTGTTATATCGAAATATGTGGCAAAAAGTAACCCATGACGAGTATACACCCTAATTCAGATATTACATACACTTTTATTAGGATAATCATTTATGATATCTTTTTATTCATCCATTTTATTTCGTCATAGTCTCTCAGCATTGGAAACATTTTGTTACGAATATATTTTAGTGATCACTAAAATTACAATTTAAACATTAAATACCGCATGGTGAGTATACTCGTCATAACACAAAACATTTATATTTCTTTATGACGATCCAGGTAACAAAACCTCTAATTTCAACATTAAAACCACGTCCATTTGAAGTCAAACTGGTTAGCTGAAAAACAGCTAACCAGTTAAAACAGCAATGGTTCTCATAAACAGTTAAAGACAGAACCGTTTATACGAATTTTCGGTAAATCCGTTCTTCGATTCAAACTCCGAGGCGACTTTCAATATCCGTTTCGAACAAATGATATGGTCAACGGTGCAGGATCCTGGTTACACAGGATCACCGAAGCTATTATTTATTCTCGAGCGAGTTCGTCCGCGCGGACGCAATCGCGAGGAAGAAGAGAACGGGGTAAGGGTGTTGGACGGTTTGATCTGGTCAGGCCTAAAAGGATCGAGAACGCTGGATTCGGTTTGTAGGTTCGTGTGCCACGGGGCCAGTGGGCTCCCTCGTGGAAAGTGTATGTGCGCGCACGCGCATCTACTCGTCGGTCCACGCGCAAATTCGCACGCGCGAATCGCATGCACGCGAAACCTGTAGTTTCGTTTGTAATTTCATCCGGTTTCGTGAATGCATCGAGGAAGATTATACAACATTTTTTCGGCTTCTACGAGTCCTTTGAGCTACGGCTCTGTACATACGCGGGCACGGCGGTCCATGCTCAGGGCCGCTCCTGTCCATTCAATGATCTCGAAGTGCATTAGCAGATCGTGAATCTTCGAGTTAATACGTATCTTGAAATGCAAATATAAGCCGTCAAAACAAATCAGATAAATTTACTTGAAATAAAACGAAAACTAAGAAATTAAGATTCACAGTACGGTGAAGCATCGATTACTTGCACTACCGGATAAGTCGGAATCTGCCGGTTAAAGAAAACCTGAATACAACAAAATTTTTACCCTGCAGACTGCCTCAGATCGAGCCTATTCCACGCAAAACACGTTAAAACAATAAAGAAATGTAATATCGGAGGAATGCTTTTTCGATAAACATTGTGTTCCGTTTCCAGTTTATTAGAAGTTAAGTACAATTTAGTATGAGCGATAAAACACAAAATAACTTTTATATATCAATTGGGAAATATTTATTTTTATACATTTTTCACATATGCTTTATTTCGAAACAAGACTCTAGAAATTGACAAATTTATAACTATTATAACCATTAATTAGTAACTATGTTCGTTTTTTCCTAATCAAACTTTTGAAATTTCTGTTAAATTTGACTGTTATTTATAATCACTGCATGTCGGTATAAGAATAAGTTTCTAAGTCCTTGCAATTAGCTTACTGCTTCGAAGCACAGTTTCGAGATATCGAGTAAATTATTGCGATCAGGTGCAAGTAATGACTAAATTGAATCTGTATCATCGCAATCTTAACGCAATTATTTCATTAAATTAATGTTCATCGATGGCATTCGCGAAATTTTTGTAATTGCACACATAGGCACAGATTTTGCTCGCGAGCACTCGATTAAGAAAAACTGCCCGTGTTCTTCCAGCAGTAGGGCCATCTTCGTCTTCCTCTCTCCCTCTTTCTTATATTAATAATTACGCCGCCGAAACCTGTCCGGATTATACTCGTGCAAAGGAGCAACTGGCTGCTCGTTCAGGTACTCGTAATTGTCGGTGCCTCTTTTTCGATCCACTCGCTGAATACCACGCAAATACGTTACAGCTTTATCAGCGGAATTCGTTTCTGAACTGAAAATCATACAATAGTTGGAAACATCTCATAATGAGATGCTTCGGGATGAGATTCTCATCTCGTGCTCGAGAATCCTTCTCTCTGTTTAATATGTCGAATCAGCGGATATTAGGTAGGATTTACTGAGGAGTTTATGCATTTTTGACTAAAATAGAGATGCAAAACTATGAAGACACAGTTGAAGAATATCTTTCTAATATGTGCAACTTATTAAAATGACCAAAAGAAGATGGAAATTCTTATCAGACTTAAATTTCTTGCAATTAGCTTAAACAATTTTTAATTTTATTTTTCTTTAAATTCACACACTTCTCTTAATTACTGTTTATTCCTTTTGCAAAAGTATTTTAACTTATTTTGTAAAAGTAAGTAATTGGTTCATTTTAAAAATGTTTATAGCAGATAATGTATATTATTAATAATAATCTGGGCTGTGATCATGGCTGTAATGCATTAACATTTGTTAGTAGAAGACTATATTACATTTAGCATGACTTTACTATAATTAGTCGAGTATATTATAATATATTTAATATAATTTTGGATGTACCTAAAATCATATTTAACTATTGTGATTACTGTGATTTATTAATAAATTAACAATGCATTTTTCACATATTGTATTGGCGTAATTAACACTCGACATATATATCTTAATACACGTATACCTTTTTTATCGTAAACGTATTTTTTATTATTAGATGTTCATGAAAATTATAATAATATTCAAAGTAGTATAATTTTTGTTATAACCTAACATTTCATAATGATGATTTGTTATCTATAGTATATGCTCACTTGCATTTTACAGCTTATGTCGTTTGAAAATAATGCAGATTTGTTCTTCAGTTTTTGAGAATGTTATTGCTTTATAATAACTTAATATAATTCATCCGAAACTCTGCTTGAAAACCACTGTTTCATGTTTATTACGAATCACTCTATTAAATCTAAGTGATTTAACTCGGAGGCACCGCGTTGCCTGTGTCCCTTCATAAAATCATTTAATTGCTCCATTATCAAGAATCCGAATTTTTTCTTGTAATTTCGTCCTCCATCTGGCCCATTTCTTTCGTTCATTAATGTCTTATTCACCGCATGCCCGAAATTACACACTTATCCGTAGTTTTATATACTTAAAATATATAGTATTTATGTCTACTCTTCGTTTTTATATCATTCCAAATTGTATTACTTTTCGTTAATAAACGAAGGAACAATTTTTTCATTTAACAAAAATATAAATATATAACGTAAACATGACAAAGTTTAGATCAAAGCTTTGCGGTATTAAACATTACAGAAATGTCATCAATTTATAAATATTAGCAGAAGTATAGCTACGAAATATAAGAAATGTAAAAGTAGATTACGCTTGTCCTATTTGATTTATTTATCCATAATTAATATTTATAAGAAATTGATAACAGCACAGTATAACACTAAAATTGTAATCCAGGGTTATATCAAGGCCATTCTCTTAACAAGATCTTACAGAAATAAATAAACTAAAGATGTTCGAATAGAAAAATAGTTGACACAACCAACCGTTAAAATGAAATCAAATCAGAGCAATTTATTTGATGAAACGAAAATTGAGAAATTAAGATTCATAGCATAGTTGAACCTTGATAATTCGGCACATTTATCCTTACATGTGTCAAGTCGTAATATCGCATTTGTAGAATTCTACGATCTGTTATTATTTTCTATAAACACCTATATTTATTCTGTTTTAATTTGAAAATACTTTTATGCCTTACTTTAAACTATCTGTCACAAATGACAGTTTCCTCAGAATTTATATCAATGAAGTGTGAGATAATTGTTGAAATTAAATTTTTACAACAAAATTAAGGAATTACAATCAAATAACTTCGAAGTTAAAAGTTGTCTAAATAACATATCTGTATAAAAGTTTACAATTAAGTCATTGCTGAGAACAAACACAGATCTCTTCATGGAGGGAAAACCAAAGCGAGATTCTGCTAAAGGAGAATTTACCGAGATTGGGTAATCCGGCGCGTAATATGGTTTTTTCGCAACAAAAATATTTCTAGACTGCACAGAGCAGCAAGAGAAAAAAAAAGGAAGGAAAGGAGAAGAAAGACAGACAGAACATTCATACCGTGTCCCCACCACCCGACCTTACTAGTAACTAAATGAAAGGGAAACCATAGTAATTGAAGTTAAACGAGATAGCCAGCCATTCATGGTTACGGGATCGTGACAATGAAACTTGCTCTCCGTTGAACGGTCGCCTCGGGCGACAGACAATGGCTCTGCTGGAGTTTATACCGTGTCGAGGAGTTATGCCGTAACATGCTGGTCACCCTGCTAGTTTTCTACGAGAAACATGCCGAGTCTGCGCGAACTACGCTTCCGTCCGTTCACGAAATCCTTCGCCTTTCTCCGATTCATCCTCTTGTTCCTCAAAGATGAATTGTTCCGACCACCTTACCCCCTGCCTCCCCCTCAATCCTCTCAACGGGAGAGAACTTGGTGTACCGCGCTTTTTGTTAACCTTTTAATTGTGCAATTTTGCTTTAACGCTGGAACTACCCAGTCCTAAACGCGACTAATGTACTACATTGTCTTGTGACAATGACCAGATCGGATTTATTCGAACTCTGTACGATTTCTATTGTAATATATGTTCGAATGAAGCTTAGCAATCTTTCTATTGTGGAAGAAGATGATGTAAGACCTATCTTAAATGACAATCTATTGTAAAGCCGACAACTCGATCCAAAACAGCAATGTAATCACCATGTCAACAATTTTTAAAATTTCGTAAAATTGAAGTATTTAATAATTAAAGTAAAATTAAATTCATCGATGATCTTATTGAAGGTAATTCTCAAAAATCAAAGTTTACGAAAAAGATATTTTGTTCATAGTTGTTATCATCCCTTATACTGTAAAGAGTTGATAACAGGCCCGCAAGCCGACATCCAATAAATATATTGTTTGGTTTGTAAGAATTCATTAACTACAAAAAGGTGGCGAGAAATAAATTATAAAATCCAGGACAATGCAGTAAGATTTTATTATGATTACAATAGTTTAATAAACAAAGCAGAAATGTAATTGTAGACTCAAAGTAACTTTTACATCTTTAGTGATATTTAAACAAAAACTTAACAATACATCGTATATATGTATTCTTATTTTCTATTACCTCTTATGTATAAAAATATGGAAATAAGACATTTCGTTTCTTTTTTACATTATACAGGATTTTCTAGCTAACGGAGGCCATCTACAGTACTGTAAATAATTATAAATCCGCTTTAACATTCTTACTGATATTTAAACAAATACAAAACATAAGAACCTGTATTTATATATTTCTACTTTCTATTACCCCTAATTTAGAAACATAAAGAATGTAAAAATTTTTCTCTATTTTACTGATTTCCGAATGGAACACCAATCGTGAACTCTGTCGCCTCATTGTTCATTGTTCCATACCATGGTCAAAGTTAATAAAATCGTCGACTAGACGACCGGAAGTGGTCGTGGAAAGCATCCCTTGGAGAACGGAGAAGAAGAGGGATTGTGACACAGGACGTTTTATAAGCGATCATCGCGGGCGGTCGTCGTTCCTTTCCAGTTCGATTCTATTTAACGGTCCATACCAGAGTTTTCCAGCGAAGCGATGAAAAAGGAGGGCGTTAGTGAGCACAGAGGGAAGAGAATGACAGAAGGGAAGGGATTCAGCTCGTGCTCGTACGTCTTACAAATTCGCCACGAGTGTCGTGGGTGGTCGCAGCTTCCTCGCTTCTGGGGAACACGCCGAGATTCCTCTTCTTTCGGGAGGAATCGGACGCGCGACCGGCAACCATGCAGGTACCAGATACGATCGCGACGCTGACGATCACCGGGTCCGCCGTCGGCGAACTTGACCGGTCGTTTCACTGCCACGAAGACGTTTACGGTCTTATGGTTAGACGCCGTATAGTCCTACGGATTAACCCCTCAGCGACGAGAGATCTATACGCTCTGCGGACTGCTACGGCGTTTCATCACATGCCGACGATCTCCATGCGTGCCACGGACAATCGTTTTCTCACATGCCAATCAGCCGCATGCGTGCTATGAACTTCTTTTTCTTCTTCTTCTCTTGCCTCGCCACATTGTTGCCTGGCAATTTCATGCAAACGCTAATGCGTCCCATGGGCTATGCTTTTTAGAATTTCAGATTGGTGTGATCGGTATCAGCGTCGACAATTTCATTGACATCGGCACATCTTGGTTAAGCCTTTGCTAACACTTAACCTGTCATGGTCGAATGATCGGTACTTCATCACGTCGGGTATCGGTATTTATGGTTTTTTGATTTATACAATTTTTATTTGAGGTAATTACTTAATCAAGAAAATACTGAAATATATCTCGAAATGAAGCGATTATCCCACGAACACTCGTTAAATTAATTTGTTCGTTATAATATATTTTATTGTTACTATTATTGGCTTTAATTTCTTGCTAGGTGTTTGATATTTGCATGATTATTTTCTGCTTTATAAAAGTTTGATTTATTTGCTCCTTTGACTTTGATTCCGCAAAGTTAATTACTAAATCCAGCATTAGCGAAAACTGGTTTGTGATTAGGTTATTACCATGCAACTGTATAATTCTGATGACCGATGGAAAGCCATTACTAGATGTCTCACTCCGCATTACACGCGTTGCGCCATAAGTGAATGCAAATGAATAATCTTCGGAGTGCTGCTTTCATCAAAACAATTTTTTGATTGACAGAAGCTATATTTAAGTATTCCTAATTATAAATTCATCTTTATTAATATTCAGAACTCTAGGCGGTACTGCTTTTCAAGGCACCAGTTTATTTATTAATAAACTTCGATGAAAGCACATCTGTCTAATTTTTCAATATATCGTTGTATCTGACAGAGCATTATTTTCAATATGTTTTACATGATATGAATCCATATGATAAGAGGAATAATCCATAAAATGTTGTGCGACAAAAACGATTTTATTTGACGAATTCTTTACAGCAATTTGCTTTGAGCAAAGATTATCTGTGTTTATCTAATATTGTAGCTGATGATAATCATCGTTCTTAACAATAGTTTTACTGATATTTTGTATTATATAATTTATCACATTAATTTTACTATAACTATAGCAAAAGTCGTGAAGTAATTACAAAAATTATAAAAAGGTGTCCTTTAACCTCTTTGGCAGAAATAGTGTAAAATGATAAGTACTTTCGGATAATCAATTAACATAGTCAAATTGGTTCCTTTACTTTGCAAAAATGTTAACAACAATTTCGGTATAAACCAAGCTCATAGCTGATAATTAGATCACTATACAATATTCAAGAACAATTTCACAGTGAGTGGAAATAATTATGAAAGATAATACCGCGTTATTTGAAATAATATCTCCAACAATCAGATATTAAATGTGTCCAGCTGTGTACTGTAGAAGTACTTAAAACTGATTAAAAGAAACGTGCTCCTCCAAGAGTTTTCCGGTGTATCGTATTATTAAAACGGTTTTCCTAATCGTAGACTCATCCCTCTTTGTGTAAAGATGGGATCGGTTTACCGCTACGGCCATGAGAAAGCTGAGAGAAAACAATAGAGTATCCGGTGGAAGATGAGTAGCCGCCATAGGGGGTCCAACTTAAAGATCGAGAAGGTATCGAAGCGTTAAATACTTTCTAATAGTTTGCCGATGCCTGCATAAGAAAAAAAAACAAGGGGAGAAGTCTAACTACACCTAAACTGTTCTTTACAACGTGCCTATCCTCGTTTTATCGGCCGTACGATCTCGATCATCATTTTTGCCGATATAAAACCGTCATATCACTGTACGGGATTAAAGAAAGTCAACCTCGACACTTCGGACCACCTGGTTCCTTCCTGGGAGGTCGCAAAAACTGCACATATGAACCATTAAACAAAGAAGGCGAGAAGAAAAATTTCATAGTGTACGAAGTCTTTAATCCGAAAATTAAACGAAACTTTTCTAATTTGGTTACGTGAAATTCGTTATAAAAGAAGAGTAGTATTTCTTCTTGACAAAAGAAGATAAAATAGGCTGTGAAGGTTATTCTTTCTTTTCTGCTTTCTTTGTTCTTTATTTAAATTGTTATTAATTTTATATTAAAATTATTAGCAACGAGAATATATATTATTGAAGTACATTTGGAAGCAAGCGTGATATGAACTGTCCTCTATTCTCTCTTACAGCTACAACAAATTGAAATAATGCATACAAAAATCAATACTGGAACGATTAGAAGACAGATGAAACATTTTTAGTTAAAAATACATAGAACATTAAGTACTGAAAACGAAAGAATGAAGTTCAATCGTATTTCTTCTGATAGATCACACGAATCATCGTTATGGAGAAAATTTGCAACAATGTATTTTAACAATTTCTCTTCTTTCTTTTTCGTCTTAATATACCGTCCATTACTATATCAAAAATAATTATATAATAGATTAATCAAGATTTATTAGTTTCATTAAAATGGTTATTAATTATTCTCGGTTGTAATATAATATAATATTAATATGTAATACACTATAATAAAATATGAAAATATAATTTTCTTTCACTATTGAGATAAACATTGCATAATATAGTAAAGGTGTTTGACACAACGTCAAGATAGAACTCGTGGCGCAAGTCCGAATGAGACATCACGCCGTGGTCAGAAAAAGCTGTCGTAAAGCGAGATTAGGATGCACAGCGGAAGATAACAAGATCGATACTCTAGTTTCCACCGCATGGACAGAGAATCTCCCGCGGTGACCTCCCCACGAGGTAACTTCGTTCGAAGATGTGATCGAGGCGATCGGGCTCGACCATTTTTTCTCGAACGGAAGACAAAGCCGAAACTTTGTAAACAACGTCCCACTGCGGCCGATCGAGTTTCAGGAGATGACCGATCACCCGCTCGGTTGACATCAGCTATGCTCTCCTACGGGAGGGTTTTCTCAGGAATCATGACAGAACTCGGATAAAATCTTTCGAATAATGTCCTCAGCCACCCTATGAGCGAAGAGGGCGGCTGCTGTTTAGATCAGAATGCTAGTGACTTAGGTAACCAAGATGATGATTATCGTGAATACATATGTTCCGAGTGACAATAAACGTCGTGTTCGCAACATTATAGTTCTCTATCGCTGCCTAGATATATGTCTAACAAACGCGTTCAGATGAACAGCTTCTTCGACTAGTTAGACGTTATCGATTCGTCTCGTGACCATCATCTCCTTTCTCTGGGGACCGACAAATATTTGAAAAATTTTAGGGAACATATCGGTAACAAAATCGCGAAGTGTAAGACAAACTGCTAGAAACGTTTTAAAGGAAGCCGATTTCTGGTTGCAAATAACAATTACGATATCTAACGATTACCAAAATTATTTTTCTACTTTCAATGACAACCACTATCAGGCTAAATGTGAACAAAGGAGACAAAATAGAGGCTCTGCATATGTTACTTCTCGCATAGAATTTTCAATTTTACTATTAATTCACGCCTCTGGTCTTCGATTTACTATTCGAAAACACATTGTCACAATCAAATTCTCAATCGTGGATGACAGAACACGTTTCCTGTTATATTTCGTTATATCATTCGTGTTCCGAAGGTTAAGAAGATAGCCATTGACTGTGCCATTGCATAAAATCCTTAAAATCTGATACTGTCTCCAAACTTTTATATTCGAAGATTCGTCGTTACACTCGTTTACATCTGTTTAACAGCAACGTTGTAGTTAAAATATCTTCGTTCTAAAAGCTTGCAGTGGTTACGCAGAGTCGTTGCATGTCTGTCGTCGAAGGACAGTGATGTTTTGTTGACAACATACGCACGATAATGATCATAAATTTGACCGCCGCTACTTTCTGTATTTCAATGCTTATTCGACATGCATTAAAGACACTTCACTGTAATATGTATGATTCATGTCAAAGAAATTATACAGCTATTTTAAATAGAATCAGTTGAATGCTATAAACCAAATCAGTTAACCGTTACTATACATTCCTTATGTTAGTAGAAATAATTAGTAGAACGTGAATTATGTGCATTAGTTTTACATAAAATACAATGATATTTTTAAATACTTTAAATGTTTTTATTCTTTTGTACTTGATCTATTCATTGTTGCTATGAATGCATAAAATCTATAGCCTAGTTATTATACATTGTGCGATAGTCTTCGTTTTCTAAATTTTCATCTGTATGCTAAAGTATCAGTCTGTAAATAAGTTAGTAAAGACATGACAAAATAGTTTTCACTTTCTTTGGATTTTTCGACTTATTCGATCACGCAAATTTACGAACTAATTTGATAAGTATAATAATAACAATAATAATAATAATAATTTATGTTTTGCAGCCTCACAGTCAAGGGAATTAACTTTGTAAATGTACTTTTATAGAAATAATCCTCTGGATCAGAAGTCTCTCTTAATTTTTCTCATTCGTACGTTCCATTCATTCCATCGGCTATTTTCTAATCTTATCTTAAATTCTACGTCTTAATTTGACGCATCTGTGTCTTATTCATGTCTCTACCATTTGGTTTTGACTAAAACTAGGACATTGTTCTATTTTACAGAATGGGATGTGCTCCGTAGGTATGAACTCCCACTGATGAACTCGATGCATCAAAACCGAAAGTATTCTCTCGCTGAATGGGCGGTTTCTCAATAATTCTCGACGCTGAGGTCAAAGGGAGGGCGTGATGCGAGCAAAATGATGGCAGAACGGTCGGAATCGTATTCTGCGAGGACACAATGGCAGAGCCTGGTCCATAATTCCGCGACTCGAGCCATCCTTCTCTGATTTTTCCACCGCAAACTCACCTTACCTTTATTTTTCACGGTTTCCTCGTGCCACCACCTCCTCCTCCTCTCCCTCCCTCTATATCTCTGAGGGGGGTGACAAAGCGTCGCTGTCGAAGGAAGAGAATGAAGCGGTGAATGGTAGCGGTCAATGCCGAGGCGTGAGACCCCAGGACATCGTGGATTGTCCTCGAGAGAAAACGACGGAGAACTGAATGAGGAAGAATGGGCACCAAACGAGGCAAAGTTAGTCGACCTTAGGGCTACCTGTAGGAGGATAGGGGACATATTCGCCGGGGATGAAGTCGGGACTTCGTAAAAACGTTCCTGTCCCGGGGAAGTCGCGCTCCCTTCGTGCCCGAGCTGCGATAATATTTTCCTAGGAGCCTACGAAAACTCGATACGGCCGCTTCGAGTCGACCGAATCGCTTCGCGCGATCTCGTTTTTCACGTATCCCCGGGATTTCGCGATTCTTTCATAGCCGGATTAAATCCCTGCCATCGCTCGGCTGCGAACGGTACCAAGGTAATTCGGTAAAAATCAATATTTGCGGGAGCGATAGTCGCTAATTTCTAGAAAAACAGTGTACAGTTTCATTGGATACAGAGCTGGCTAAAACAGTATTTTAACCCTTGTGTCAATAGCCAAACTGCCAACAATTGTAACCGGAGTACCCGTGAACTACTGTACGAACTGTATGTATTATGTTACTACTTCATAGTAATTATTATAATAATTGTTCGGAGGATATCTATTCTTTACCTTGGTAAAGAGTAGATATCTTTATCGTCTAATTTTAGCATTATTCAAATTGTAGAAAGAAAATTGTAAACTGGAAACAGATGTCGATAGGAAAATTATACCAAATAAAGAAGATCCAGCCCGATATTTAAATATTTTAACAGGAAGTAGAAATATTTTGGAAAGAATCTGTGGAGTAATCTTAATTTATGAAAAACACTTTAACATTATTTAAAAAACACACTAAAAGAATTATTTTAGCATTATTTATCCGTATAATTCGAGTTGGAATTTTCGAATATTTATTATACATTATTCGATTGGAAAGAAAACTGTCTATAACCGAATGTTGGAGACAATAAAAACTATACCAATAATATTACAATAGTCATGTGAATAAATTTCTATCGTTCACTCGAACATGTTACTCCATGGTGTCTTTTCTACGCAAATACTTTTTGCATTAATAACAGACAATTAATAACTCGTTCGACTGAACTCTCGTACGAATCTGCCAGTTTTTGCGGCTACACAAAATCACGTGAAATTTCTCGGAGCATTACCAAAATACGGGCTACTAAAAATTTAATGGAACTTGATTATGCAAAGATTCCCCCCACCCTTCCACCCTGATGATTTTACGCGTGTCTGGCAGTTGCCAGAAAAAGAACAAGAGAGGGGAAACGATAAAGGGATAGCTTTTGTTGCGATACGAGCATCTTCTTAATTCTCGCAGGCAGATTGGTGGGTTTTCGTGTTTTTTTTTTTTTTAAATCGACGTGGCCTTTTCGAGGCCCCTCTCCATCTCCCATGCCCGTCGACGTGTATATTTAGGCTGGTATTAGGCTCTGGCTACTTCTATGCGGCTGCTTATTAACTCTGTGCAGGCATAAATTGCTGTACGTAATGCAACCGATTGGATCCCCTACGTTCTGCCACTCTTCCAATCCTTTTTTTCGTTTTCTCGTCGCCTTTAATGGTTTAGGAAGCATGACTAATTCCTGTATAATGTGCGCGATTGATAAAGTAATTACTGCTCGGGATATTAATATTCAATTCATACCACACTTTATATAATACTAATTTCACGTAACGGAGTACTTTAATAGATCTACGTTAATTGACGACGATTCATGAAATGTTAATTAACAGCTTAATTGCACGTTCGCCATGTTATTTCTCGATGCTGTATGGAAAATTGAACGATTCCGATCAACTACGTATGTCATTGTATTATTTCTAGTAATTGAGAAATTATTGGGATAATTCCAGTAATTTGATTTCATTTGGAAGAAAAATACAGTTGAAATATATTATTGAATATTGTGTATAATTAATTATTTCTAGTAATTGTATTATTTCTAGTAATTGAGAAATTATTGGGATAATTCCAGTAATTTGATTTCATTTGGAAGAAAAATACAGTTGAAATATATTATTGAATATTGTGTATAATTAATTACTCGGTTATCGCGAACATACTATTTGATTTTTAAACATAAAATATATGATTTTATGAGAACACATGACCAAGCGCTTGAATCGCAAAATACTTACCTTTTATTATGTAAATATATCACGTATGTAAAATTTATTAAAACATGTGTCAATATCTATTCTCTACTTGCATTAACCGTTTATTAAACAATATAGTAATTCTGAAAACTTTTGTAAATAATTACTGCGGCGTAATTATTTATTAAAGTAAAATTTTTAATAATATTGGCTTTGTAAGAGAAATTTATATTAATTAATTTCAAATAGGAGTAATAGTGATAACAATTTTTTTATGAGATAATATAATTATAATAAATGTTATGTTATGTGGAAAAATTAGTAGTTATAAGTAGTTATTAAACATGACATTAACAATGCATGATATTGATCCATGATATTAACAAAATTTGATGTTGTAGAAAAGTATATTTTCAGTTGTAGATTGTATAAAAGTCAAACATTACATATGTAGCCATGTAATAATTGGTAAAGAGCAAGGAGATATTTCGAATCGTGATTATTTTGTCGTAGCATAAAAATAGACTTATTTAAGAAATACAGATAATATTTTATTTAAAATTTCAACCCTTTAAAGAAATGAGTACAATCTCATTGTAGAATAAGACTTTTTGGAAAGAATGTCAAATATTATTTCTTTTATCTTTTTATTTCGAGCCGCATCAATTACGGCGGCCTTAGTGAGTACTTTTATGCAAGCGCGTATATCATTTATCATATAAGAGAGAAGCGTTCTACATTCATATTTAAGTTACGCAAGTGTATTCACGTAATTGAACGCTGTTTAAGTATTCTTCTCCAGGCTAAAGTTATCGTACTGATTACAGTGAGAAAGAGAAAAGAATATGATTGATACTTATTCTTTCATTAAAGTACACGCACTTTTGACGATCGCCTCTTCAGATATGTATACACATTATTGTATACATACGTGCCTAAGTGGGTTAAGTAACATAATATTTCCCGTGGGCATAACAACAGCTCATAATAAATGACAACAAGCGAATAAGTATTTTAATTTAAAAAAAACAAGGAGAACATTTGCCGTAATCTTTATTTGATCCTTCTCAAGAATGTGTCTTACGTATTTATCTCTGAGACCCTTTTTGTGTTCAACTTAAAAAATACGAAACGTTTCAATAAATTAATGACAAGATGCCACACATAATTTTGCGTTATTTTAATTTAATTTAGCTTTTCTATCTTTCTATATATTTTTAAACTTCTGTTATTTGTTTTATTTGTCGCGCGCACTAAATAAACACCATAATATATACCATTAATTTAATAAGACGTATATTTGTTAAAATATCAAATTTTGCACAAGTCTCAACGATGTATAAAGTTTCTCAACTTTTGTCGGCAAGTGTATTTCACCCATTCCTTAACATATACCACCGGATCAAATAAACCTGTCCTCGGCCTCGATGACATTTTTCATTATATCACGCTCCTTGTCCCACCTCATTGAAAAATTCAACACCGTCAAGTGCAACCTGTTTGCCCATCTTTAATGAGCAGAAATATTTAGGAATCCCATTTACGTGTTCCAGCCAGTGCATCCCAGGCCTCGGTTGTTACGAAAATATTTCATAGTGACAAAATTCATTAGGTTCCTGATTATCGTGTCAGCGCATTAGTCGCCGGTGTAACGCAGGCACGCGTTACTCGGAACCGAGAGAGGTGGATTGTTTTTGAGGTGGTAAAGTAAATCCTCTTATCCGCATCGATGAAGCCGAACTTGTTGGGGAACAAGAAGAAGAACACGAGTGCCGGGCATACGAAGACGTACGCAGTCCGCAGACCCGCGATGGAATCGCGCGCCGGGCGACGAGTTAAAACGAAGGAGGCTACATTAACCATACAAACGCAGCTCTGTCTAGCCGGTAAGGATCCTCGGATGGAACAGCCAGCGACACTCGTTGCGTCTTGTTACAAACCATCTCGTCCTTTTAAATTGGATTTAAATTTCGAGATTTATAACACGAGCGCCCCGTCCACTTCGGAGAAGTCCGCCGAGCGACTCTTTCAATCTCTTCATCTGCCACGCTTGGAGAACCTGCTATGCTTAACCTCTTTAAATTACAAGCAATCATATAGGTGCGCGACAAAGTGATAGAACATTTTATGTAAAGTGATTCGTTTATCTCGCATTACTCGGCGCAGAATCACTCGTTTCAGTCGTTCACTAGTTAACAACGTTATTCGAGTTATTCGAAATTATACATGATACGGTAATCGGTCGATGATTCAGTTATAGAGATGTTTTCGTGCAGATCGAAAGTGTACGTCAAAAGTTATGTGTATTAAAAATTAAACAATGACGAAAAATATTTGATTAGATTTGAATAATAGAATGATCTCTTACATTATTATAAAAATGCATTCAATGAATTACAACACATTCGATTATTGATTTATAATAATTACCTCTTTAACTACGAAAGTCGTATACAGGTCGCACCGACTTTCGAGACATTTACGCTTATCTGACCAAAAATTTTTAGCATGGAAGTTAATATGTTCTTTATGGAAAATAAATTGCAATAATAATAATTTCGAAAAATCTTTTATTCGATACATAATCCTTGACTTTCTTAAACATGTCCACATGTACTTCTGATTTGAGATTGTACTCAAGAGTCAAGGCTATTATTACAATAATGATAATACATATAAGGCAAAGTTTAGATACCTGGTATTTATTATTTTCAAATTTTTGTCATAGGCTAAATGACCGTATTTCTAAATTAAAAATACCATACGCTATAAATAGATATTCCTTGACAAAAAATGATTCCCTGTGAACCGATCTTCTTGAGATCAGTCCCCCGCGTCCGTATTTTACAATTCTCAGGCCTATGAGAAAGTTCCAAGGCAGGAAGTGACTACAAATATTTGCCTAGCTAGCCGTCTTTCACGATTACACCGCGATCCGACTGGACTGAAGCTCGATTGTACTCATACGACGCGATATTCATGATATGCTTCCTTCTCGATGTTAATTCAAGGCGCATCAGAACGATTTGAAATATGCAATAATCAATTTCAATTTTCCAACGATTCACATACAAGATACCATTCTTGAAAACCGTAATTGTATAATTATGTTCTTAACTTTAGATTGGTATTAAATATAAACTGTCTAATACTAGCTAAAAAATGTACAAATGTTTAATTCAAGTTAATTAATTCACCGATTAATCTGTTTTTTTAGGTTACAAATGTTAATATTAAATTACGAATCTTCGTGTCTCATTTACAAGTGTGATTTACAACACTCATTAATTTATGCATCTTCTTGTATTTTAAAAATCTGCAGATGTCATAAATATTGAATATATTGTAACCTCATGTCCTTCATCGGTGAAAATGCTATTGAGATCACTGATTTCAATTGATGAAATTAAACAAAAACAAAATAAAATAAATTCGTTATGAAGAAATTATAGGAGTCAATGGCGGTTTTAATTAGTAGACCGTGAATTTAATGCATTTATCGCAAAAATAAACGTAAAATTATGAAGACACTAGAAGAATTTTAGTATATTGTTACGCTAATTTGGTCTTCTTACAATTACGAACGAAGGTCTATTCTTTTCTGCTTCATTCAATTGAAGTTGAAAGTATCCATTTTAGTCCATGAACCGCGGTCTAATTATTATAGAAAGTATTATTATTTACTTTATCAAAGCTGATGAATTGAATGATTATCAAGATATAATGTCGAGAATTCAAATAATAACAGATTTACTTTCACCAAGAAATTCCGTATACTATTTTTTAAAAATACAAGTGTCCTAATTATGGTAATTCCTGTGAGGGAATTTCGAAAATCTTGTATTTTCAAGCATGAAAGCGAATTACTACCTCGAGAAGTATAATGCCATTGAAGAATCTTATTCAAAAAGATTTGAAGTTTCTTAGTAGCTTGCACCTTTTTACATTTTCATGTGAATAAGACAGATTACCAAGCTCCATTTCTTTAAACTGAGATTATCGTTTCCTGATGATGTAATGATAGCCAGCGAGCGGGGACCTTCCTTTGAAAGATCGGAACGATTTTCGTAAATGGTGGCCGCGTTTTCCTCGACGAGGGAACGTCCGAAAAGCGCCCTGCGGAAGGGCGGAGTCCACCTTCCCATCATCCTTGTCAATGTTCTCTCGGGGTTTTCGAGTAAATCGCCGACGGGATTACAGTAATTTTTCTGTCGAAGGTCTTCGTTGCTAATTCTTCGATATTCGTAACCACAATACACATAAAACAGAAATTGGTCCACCGTAATCATGGGTTGAACGCGTTTACGTGTACGATATGTTGTTAACGATACTCTGTCACTTTGACGCTTCGACTCATCTCTATATAATTTTGACATACAGTGGTTTTCGAAGAAGTCATCGCACGCATACACCGATTCCCCTTTCTCCAGTGTGATTACAAATAAACGATTGGTACATTTGCAAAAGTAACACATTGCGAAGCAGAATAATTTCTGAGGTAAAGTTTCGTCCGATTCTTTCTTTATTTGGACCGCGGATCTTTAAGCAAAATGAAAACCGCCTCTGTGAATTGCTAAACTCAGAAACGAAATAGAAATTCTTTAATTTGTTATACAATATTTGTTGTACAATATTAAATACAGTAAAGACACTCTGATCCGAAAGTTTATTTTTATAATATTCCAGTCTATTAGCGAGACTTCTAAATTTTGTCTTGCTTTCGTTGGTAGAGAGTTTAAACCTTTGCCTCAGCAAAGAGCTATCAGATCCGTTAGGGAAGGTTAGTAATTTACCTGGAACGTAACGACACAAGTTGGGATATATTTATTGTAAGATCGATTCCACTATCGAGAGGCTGCTAGTAATAGGTACCGTTAGTAGCAACAAAGACGTTTCCTCGAGAACTCTCTCTGTGAAGTAAGCACTTTACCTGGTTGCACCGTCGAGTCAGGTGCTTCGGAAATTTTGTGGCAACTAGCAATGACCATTTTTGAAATAAATCTCTGTCCCGACACCTTCCAGCAGTTACCTTCCTCTTACTCCTAGCTCTCGAGCTCCAACACCAATATATCATAATAGTTTGAGTGCTATCGTAAACATAATTGTACGCAATTAAAGGAAAATGTTATTACTGCGTGTAAAAATGACGTAATTTAGTCCCTCCATTGAAATTATTCTACGTTTGCTGCACTTTACTATATCCGCACTGCACGCGAGATATGTGAAAATAAATAGTATAAGTAATAATTAATTAAGGATAATTTTGGTAAATAATGGAAAGCTAATTAATAGATAGTACCTGCGATTTTGGGAGAATGTGGTAGTGGGAAAAAAATAATAAGGTCCTTTTATTGTTCATAACAGTGCCTAATATATTTAACGAATTATTTGTCTCGATAAATTTACAATTTACATAACTTATCCACTTCGATTCCGTTCAACATACGTCATTTACAATATCATTACAAAATTATATTACAATTAGACGTTTCACAATTCGCGAGAACAGTATTCAAATACTTCCACGAATTCACATAAATATTTTCGCGTAGTGTTCGTAACATTCTTAAAATTTGTAACGTTCGATATCTGTAAACAAGTCCGTCAACTGACGCTGGAGTTTATTTCGGTGTCAGAGAAGTCTTCTTTCGATGTCTTTTCAATGAGGAAAACCAGCTACTAGTTATTGCGGAAAGTATAGAAGTTAATAACACTAAGGCACTCTGGAATGCTTTATCCTTCGGGTACGTCTCTTATAATTAATGTCGATACGACATCATCTTACTACACCTAAGACATCTTCGTATTTACAATTCGGCGGTCGATCAAAAAAAACCGATTCGGAGGACGATTGCAATATTAACACGTTGATTTACGTTGACTGTAATAGATAAAAGCTGTGTATCGTTAACATTATAATTGTTGGCTTGTGACACCGGATCGAGTAAACATTATATAACAATAATTTCGGTGCGCAGAATCTCGTCTGCGTTGAGAAATAGTTGTCAGGGGTTGTCGTCAACGGTCAACATGTTAAACGCAAATTATCATTAAGGCACTGGCAAAGACGACACGCTTTCAAATGATATCTGTACAAAAGTTGATATGACTAGATTACAGTTACTGAAACAGCCTGAACGTCGCCCCCCTTCATTTCTCTGTCATCCTTTGGCTGACTTCTGTAACAAAAGAAAAGACACAGTTAGTTAAATAGAAATTTTTCTTAAATATTAAAGTGTAAATAATTAAGTAATTATCCTTTAGAAATTTCTCTGTATTCTATAAACTGTATTTTATTCTAAACTCTGTATTCTTGTATATTTATCGACGATTATATATTTGTTCTCGGTAAATGTTATTAGTAACTTGCAGATACTCGTGACAATACCAGTTTATAAATTTATTCTTGCTGAAAACTGAACCGCCGAAGGTTGTCACAGGTATAGAAGCGAAGCAGGGGATGATTTCAGGTAAGGGCGGTTTTACTGGAAGGGACTCCAACGAAAAAGAAGAAATCGGAAGGGAGAGACCGAGAGAGGAAAAGAGAGACGAAAGAATAGCGTACCGGTTCAAAAACCCACAAAAGGGAGACTGAAATATCCTGGAAGATGCATTCAGGTTAAACGCAGCGGGCGAAATCGTCTCTTGCCAGAACGAGAAGGCGAGGTAAATGAAAAATGGAGGAGGATAGTGAATAACGACGAAAACTTCGGCAGGACATTTATGTACTTCGATCCCCGAGTGAAATCGAACCTGAATGGGCGCTCGAATTTTCAGTTTCTCGGATCGGAGACCGTTACGCAATCGATCAAACCTCGAAGTCGTGTAAATAGATTTACGTGAATCGATGTTTCAGAAATTATGAGACAACTGTAATTTACGTTCGCGAAATTTTTATGAAAATTACATCGCGGCGAGGAAAAGACGTGCTTGATGCAATGAAGTCTTCGAATACCGATGGTAGAGGACCGTAGAGGGATGAAAAAAACGGTAGGAGCGACACTGACACACAAACGTGTCACGTGTGCGTACACGTCGGTGCGCGCGCGCGCGCACATGTGTGTGTGTGTCAGCGAATGGTGAAAGAAATCGGGCACAAAAGCGTCGCTTCTCGAATGTATACCCACTGAATGGAGTCTGCGATTTGAATGGCTCAAGTTTCAGCGAGGGGTCGCGCGTACCATTGTCACGGGGCAAGGTCACAAATCTGGTCGGAAACTCCTTTGAATTTCCTCGGTAACGCGGATGTTACCTCACGGATAAAATTTACGGTTGCTGAAAAGCGCGGGAGGTGAGAAGCTTTCCGAAAATAGTCTGAACCCCTGGAATCTCGAACAAACGATCTTTTTTTTCAGAAGATTTGCTATAGATAATATTATAATTAATGTTTTTATCAAATCGAATTTCTGTCAGTTTCGAATCTACAAGCTCCGTTGATTTTAAAATACGAGACTTTCTGGTAAAAAATTAGCTATGAACAGAGTCATTACAATGATAATTAGACTGCAATTTTTATGCAAATCTGAAATATGTATTCTAACGTAATTTAATAGCAAATTTGCATAAATGTTTACAGGTATATAATAATATATTAATCGTGACTGTTAGATTAGTGGAAAACGAATCATAGGGCATATAAACTCTTAAAAATGTATACATTATTTAATCAGAAAAATTGTATACGATTAATATCTTTGAATATTCAAATTCGAAATATTTCCTAAATTAAGGAAAAATGTTCGGATGTTTTCCACGAATCTATCAGAGACATTTTTGAGACGACAACAAAATGAAAACACGACACGTACCTTGTAAGAAGAACAAGAACCACGTTGGATGCGACGTTGGCACCTCTCATTGACTTTGTTGCCACCAGGAGATAACGTCCAAAAGTTCTTCGTCTTCTGGACTCATGGGCTCGTAATTATCGTAACCGTCGGAATGGGCAGTATAGAGGTTGCCGGAAGTACCGTATCCCTGGCTGCCAGCTGACGATGTCTCGGAAACGAAACTGGGCGTCGGTGAACTGGAAGCTTCGGAACAAGGCGCTGTTACGAACGTGGGACTGGGATTCTGTCGGAGGTGTCGGTGCATGTCGGGACTGTGATGTCTGATCTCGTTCATGTTCCCGCGCAGTCTCAATTCGGCCGAGTGGTGACTCGACTCGACTCCGATTCCATTAGCAGAGCCACACGTGGACGAGGAAGTGGAGGATGGTGGGGACGACGTTGGCGAAGACACACTCGCGTCGGACCCGCTGTCATGGTCCTCCAGGAGACGCTGAAGACTCCTGATGTACTCTACGGCCATTCGAAGCGTCTCAACTTTCGACAACTTTTTACTACCAGCTCTGGCCCCGCCATGTGTGCCGGCAGTGCTTCCACCGAGAGCCTGGGCCACGCTCTGAGGGATATGTTGCCTCAAAGTAGCGAACCCATTGTTCACCTGTTTCACACGATTCCGTTCCCTCGCATTCCTTCTGGCCACCGAAGCCGGTTGATGGGGGACAGCCCCGTACGGTCCAGTCTGACCGTATATCTTGGATCGCTTGCAACCGTGTTGCTGAATCTTTATGTCATTCGACGGCATGCTGCCCGTGGAGACTATCACGTTGCCGCGATGGGTTTGAGCACTGGTTGTAGACGACCCATGGAGATTATGGTGATGATGCTGCTGCTGGACGCTCAACATGATGGGCAATACGTTCCCCTCCTTCGACGCCACTAAGGTCATATCACTGATCCCCCACTACAGGAGCGCGGCAACGCGTGCCAGGTGACCTTGAGAAATCCTCGCTCGACGGTGGAACAGTTTAACCCCTTTTCAACACCTTGGACGAGTACACGCGACGCGAACAAATGGGAAAAATCTTGGGAAAACGTCGTCGCTTGCGAACGGAGTTTCACGAGTTAAGAAGACGACCGCACCCTCAATGTTGATGGTACGGACCTGGCTCCCGAAATGCCTTGCCAAGAAGGGTTCGAGGCCTTATATAGCCAGGGCGGGCACGCGCCTATCCCCTCCACGGACCCCATACTCGATACCGGGCCCTAAACCCCTGTACTCCCCTTTCCCACCGTTCCCGGCGGCCTGCAGTGCCTCATACCCCTGGAATCCCCACCACAGGCCCTACGACCGAGATTCTCATCTTGAATTGCCCTCGTGCTCCGCCGTTCGAATCTGTTTGCTGATTTGGATATTTGAAGATGATACCCTCGGGCATTTATCGAGCCAGCCGATAATTCCTACCTCGAGTTTCTTGGAAGTTAGAAAAGCTAACTTTGAAAATCAGCTGCTGTTCGGACTGTATGGCCAGCTTTCGAAGACACGAATTTTCGTGTATTGGGGACGTAATTTTTGCGATTTCTATAGGATAATTAGTATTAGAACATATACTGCAGAAGAACTATACGTACGAACTTCATAGAATCTTCAATAAAATTGATTGTTCCACTTTCTGAAATTGAAACACTTAGATCGCAACAAGATCAACTTAGTGATTAACGTACTTGTTAGTGCTTGTCGTAGGTTGTGCCTTGTCTAGTATTTCTCTATTATCCAAATATAGTTGATGATTTATCTTTTTGAATAGGTGAGTGCTAAATGCTTGACTAAACTCCGAACATCCTTTAGTTGCGTGATATGTAGCCACACTAATCACTAGACTGCGAATTTTATGCATTTATGTCAATAATAAATAGATGAAATGCAAACTAACAAAAACATGTATAAACTTTGTGACAGTTTATACACTGTCTACATTTTGTAACAAATAAGGACCATTTCTAACAGACCTCAAAATTAATAAACTGCTGATAACAGAAAGATCCGGATCTGCCTAAAAACCATTATTTACATTTTCAAGTCGGTGCCGAAACCAAAAACTTCGCATAAAAGTTTACAGTAGGCTCGTCAGCGGTACTCGTCGTTGCGACAAATTTTGAATCTCTGAATTTTACGATATCCAGCAACTTGCGTAATTCATAGAAACAATAGGTTCGGAGAATAGTCATTGTTATTGTAAAATTGAAAATAATACGGGCGATGCGTGAGAGACACTGGCGCACGCGTAAGGGTCCAATCCCCACCGACGGACCAGGGATCGAAATTTGAACAGTTACCGGGAGAAAGAAAAGCTGGTCCAGAGATCTGGCCGAGAGAGACGATGGCACGCGAGATGAACAGGACGGAGAGAGACGGGGAGGACGAAACAGACGGAGAAGAAGAAGAAACGGGAGGAGGGGGTGTAGAGAAGCAAAAGTAGTGACTCTACTGGTGGTGGAGTAAAGGGGGTTCGGTGGATATGTGGGCCCAAGCAGAGGGAAGTTGGCTTCGTCGATGGGCAGAAGAGGGCAGGGGGTGTAAGACGTGAGCCGTTCTTCCCACCATTGGGCCATGGCGCGCGCCGATCCCCATCCATCGACCCTCTCCCCTCCATCTGGATTCGCGTGCGTGCTTGGTTGCGTACGTGCGCGTACTAGGGCGCACGCGTGCTCGTCGGGCCGCGTGCTTAAGCGAGCGCTCGCGCGCGCGCGCACGGGCGCGTGGACCCACGCCTGCGACCGTGTGTGTAAGCGCGAGCGCGAGCGCGTGGAACAGGTATATGCCTCTCTTCCTTTTTTTCCTTTTCACAGCCGCTCTCCCTCTTTTTTTACCTCTCTCTTTCTACTTATCTTTCTCTTTCCCCGACTATCTTCTTCTGTGAAAAAGCGCCGCGCTCGAGGGCCACTAGACGCTCCCTGATAAATATACGACGGCTGACGGCGGATTTCGAACGATACAGGACGCTCCCTGGATTTTGATTAATTTCGCGGATACCGTGCAGACCGGGCAAAATTTTATTTCAAATAATAATGAAAAATCGTTCGTTGCAATCCGTTATTTTGAGTACTGTTATTTGAAAAATAACGCTAATGAATATTTTGATATTATAGCAATTTTTAATAATGGATTATTTCGTTTTTTTCATTTTAAGTCTGACAGTCCTCGAAATAATATCCAACAAAAAGATTTTATCTTGACAAAACGACATTATTTTAAGAAAATTCAACGCTATTTTGCTTCGAGTATGATTTTCTTGAAAAGTTTTTAAAAGATAAAACATTGTTGTTCTTCTTGATAACGTTTCTTATTATGAGATACTTGTTCATTTTGCAGAAATGTCTAGATTATGTAATTTTGAAAACAATGATAATATTTGTTTATATATATGTAGAATGTTATAGCTAAAAGGATGTAAACGACGAATTAATATGCTATTGTAATTTTCATATACTATGTTAATATTTTTATAATTTGTCTGAACTACTATATTTTTTATAAACCTTTCACGCGTATACTTTTCTTGTAACTGTATCCAAATTTGCATTCGCAGATTCTATTAGCCAGTTAAGGTTTTGCTTGTAACACAGAATCATGATTGTCAGAAACACTGATCGATGAACCAAAGGAACATCAATCAATAAGAAATTCAATTACCGGAATACTCATTACAGTTATACGTATTCACATACTAATATAATGTACTTGGTTTATTTTTCTTTCCTTTATTAGATGTTTAAATTATTGTTTGACATTTGGTACACAAATTATATGATAATAAATGGTTTAGAACGTGATGGAGTCGTGAAAGCCAATGATGTAGGCACATACGTACACAGTTCTTAAATGTAGTTGTTGGAAGAGAAAAATGAGAGTCGAAGAAACTCAAAATATTATGTATCTGTAATTCGTTCATGAGTTCATTCATAAATTGTTTACTACTAATAATTAATTACATATTTTTTTATCAAATAATGATTTAATAATCATTAAGCAATTTTTCATTTTTATGGCTTAGTAAGTGGCGAATCAGATATGCATAAATCAATAAATAAATTATTGTTCTATAATGTACTAAACATTGTACATTGTGATGTAAAGAAAATTTCATTATTACACTCTTTGTACTACAATAAATTTTTATCAAGACTCACCCCTTGTGCATAATGCTATCATATTCATCATTTTATCGCATGTTCATTGTCCATTCTTTTCACTTATCCCAATAACATATTAACACTTTATCAGTTGTTGGTACAATATTTCTGCCATGGCAGAAACTAACATTAACGGATGCTGCCAGATTTCCTACGCATGCGACGCCATCCCAATCCTTCGTAGCGACTTTTCCTAAATACACTGATTATTCACCTTCCGTTAGATTACACCTTGTAGAAAGAAAATAAGAATGTTATTAGTAGACTGAGAGAGAATACTTACGTAAGATAGAAATTGTCTGCAAAAATTGAATTGATTAATGAGAATCAAATTTCTCAAACCTTTTTACTGATTTCAATTTAATCTTGTGATTTTTGTCATAAATGCATAAAATTCTCAGTTTAATTATTACACTAGATGCCAAAAAGATATAAAAATAATATGTAGAAATTTCCAAAAAAGTAAAAACGTAAGAATTAAGAAAATCTAATAACATTATTATTTTCTTTGTTCGAGGAGTGATCTTTCTGTCCAGAAAACTTGTCTTCAATTTTAGTTTTTTAATTGATGTATAAAATGAAAATTCGCATAAAAACTGTCGTCAACACAGTTATTACTAGATTTTTTATGCAAATTCATATTTTGGTGAAATTTGTCGTAATACTCTGAAAGAAATGATATCTTACATCAACTAGATAATTCCTTCTGGTGTATGTAGACTAGTAGCATAATTAATTTATGTTGAAATTGATATTTAATTGTATTTTAAAAACATTTACTTACCACAAATGAATAAAAATCTGCAGTTTAATCATAACACTATTCTTAGCGCAATTCGATATCAAATATAAACGTATCTGCATCATTCGGAAAAGTGGAAAATTGGTTTACAACGCTAAAATCTGCGCATAGATGAACTTACGATGCAAACGGGTTAATAAGCAGTACAGAAATTCATATTTGGTAACGAACACCGCGGCGTCACTCAAGATTTCGAAAAGTAGAAACAAGCATTGTTCGAGGTTGTTTCTCGGGGTCAGTTACCCCAGGTAGTTTACCCTGTCTGCTTCCTTCCCCTGATCAGTGTTCCTTCCTCAAGGATCCTAACTGAATGACGAAGGATAGCCTCGGAAGATTTACAAGTCTGCTCGCCATTCTTCGTTCGCACGAATCCTCGCTGCGCGACAAATTCTTGACCGCAAGGTTGCAGGTACAGGCGCGGCGTTATTATCGTTCGTAGAGCTTCTCTCGGTACGACAACCTGTTCCAAAGAACATAACGCCCCTGAGCCACTCGCAATCCCGTTACACCTACTAATTTCTTTCGGTGACCGTTTCAAGGTATTACCATACGCATCCCTTTAGGTCCGTGAATTAAATTACAAAGATCGGCCTTAACCGCATTTCTTTCAGGTAGAAACTACATTAGGACCGTCAATATTTATTTAAATCTTTGCCCTACTAATGCTTTTATAGCTGGATTACCACTTGTTCAACGTTAATAAATTTCTACTTGAGAAAGAAAATTTATTGTATGGTTATATCAATTGTAATTGCTTAATGTGGATAATTGGATTTTATTTTCTGTGAATGTATTCTCATAATTTTAAAAATTTTCAGACAAATAATGTGAGACCGGTCTCTTTTATCGGCTTGTGTCAAGTAAATTGAAAAATAACATAAATCTTTTATATTTTACTTTAAAACATCTGTTAAAGAATAAATGTTCCTTCAGAATTATAATTAACTAAATAACTTATAAAAGTTCACTGTTAAATTATAATTAAATTCGAGCCCTCAGTTTTATCATAATAGGTGCTCCAATAATGTAATTCGGTCAATTATTCTTCAAGAAAGTTTCTTCGTAAATTTTATAATTCGCGAAATGTGAAACCCGGTAACTCGTCTGTGATGGGTTCGGTATACACGAGATTCCTTTCTCCGCTTCTTTCCCTCGTATGCTAAAATGGCGCACAAAAGTTAGATGGAAAAGTACGTTATCAATGCATTACAAATTACAGCGATTCTGAGTTTGAACAGATTCGGGGAGCAGCTGGTTAATAAAAAAAATCCCCGGAGCACAAAGGGATAATTAAAATCGCGATACAGGGGACGAAGTATCGATCGTGCAGGTCCGCCTTGGGAATATCGATTTCCACGTGTTGGCATTCCACCACCGGCTGACATATGTTCTACAATAAAGCACAGGTAGCCGTCCCGCGGACCTAGGGGGTCGAGGGAGAAAATTTATGCGTGCACACACGTAGCTAGAGCGCGTTTGCGAGGCATAACCTAATCGACGACACATATGGCAGCTTCGGAACGTTAACAGGTACGGATATGTGTAATGCGGCAACGTACAACGCATATGCTGTTGCAGGTTCACTGAATTCCTTGCGACGCCTGTGAATTCCTGTTACACGCATTTTCATTAATGCGGGAACAGCCGTGTAACTGATTTCTGTACACCAGACGTGGTCGAGGAATATCGATTTACTGATATGAAATTAATTAAGCAACGGAACAACGCACGGAACGCTCTGCGGTGGTGCCTTTTCTATTTTTGTTGAAAATTTAATTTAATAAATTAATGTAATAATGTACAGACATTCTTATTTCCTAACTTCCTATTCTAATATTTATTGAGTATATGTATAGAAGTTTATAAATTAATTGAAAATTAAATATATAATTTATATTCATGTATATTCTATTTATAATTAATAGTTTAACGAAGTATAACGTATACAGAACTTGTTGTAGTAATTATTTAAAGAACCAGTTCACCAAATTCCCCACTCGATGTTCCAATCAAGCCATTTTATTCTTATTATCATTCTGGTTTATCTAAAAGTGGTTGCATTAATTATGAAGTCATCATTTAAGTTTTCAGCGGTCTGTAATTTGAATCACATAGCTCCCAGTTTTGTATTCGCATTGGTTCTTTAATTAGTTTGCAACGGTATCGCTAAACAGAAACACAGATTCTCATCGGCCTTGAGATGTCCTGTTCGTTCAGAAAAGATTACAAAGTCATAATAACACTATCTCTAGTAATAATAATATTTAATTTCGATCTTGCGCGATGATTACAAAGTATTTATGAGTATTGCTCACGTCCTACGGTAGCTGCATCGGTAAAAAGTTTCTCCATGTTAAAAACACTTGTTGCTCAAAGCTATCGCGTGATGCAATTACTTTTGGTATTTAGTATTCAGTCATAAAAACTGGACAATAGTCGATTTAAAATATCTTTTGTAAAATTCAAACTTTTTCCTTCCTGAGATAGTTGAATCGCAATATTGCTATGTCTTTTCTTTTCTATTATTCTCCCCTCTGTATCTTTCGTCCTCGCATAAGAACAATTAGCATAATTGTGGTCTATTTTTGTGACCAAATACACATTGCGGTATTTCCAAAATTCTCACAAAAAATGTGATTTAGTCTCCACAACGTAAAATATTATTCTACCAGTAAGTAACAAACTAAAATACTATGAATTACGAAAGTAGAAAGTGTCAGAGCCAGTTCATATTTTATCTAGAAAATGCCCGAAACTCTTCTAACTCCTATGATCAAAATCTCAAAGCAGAGCCCCAAGCTAACGTCCAAATTAGATACGTGTTTAATACACACAGACAGAGAAGGAATATAATAATAAAAGGAGCAAATTCAAGTTTACCGCCTTTGGCACATCTGAGCCCTCCACTTGGAGTAGTAATTAATTTCAAGATAATTAGCAGCGGGAGGACCAGATAGTCTGGACGCGATGGTACAAAATATAATTATGAAACCAAGTCTTCAGTCAAGGTTCAAGGTTGGAAGGTCATTGTCAACAATCTGGTAAATTACTCGCATCGTAGCTTTGTTTCCGTTTCTTTTGTACTGTCGTCTTACATCGTTTTATATATCATTATTTTATATTACATCTTTATGTAATATAAAAAATAAATCTACCAAGCTGTAAAAATTGCTAACATTTATTAATTCAGAAGACTTACAAGACTGAATTTATTTTTATCTTTTTTTTTTATTTTTTGAATTTATTTTTATTTTATATTTAATCATTTCTCTTGCAAGTGTCTTTATAATTTAAACCATTGTAAAATCTTTTTTAGTTTATTATTAATTAAGGAATGTGTAAGGAATACCAATATATAAATATAAACAATCAAGCAGTCATTATTTTTTAAGTATTACTGTTCATACATTTTCGTAATTCGTCGACGGATTTGATGCATTTATGATAAATACACTGAGAATTTCAATGCAAAATAAAAATTATTATCTGCAATTGCAATAAAAAGAGAGTCAGATAGAAATTTCTTTCTGTCTTTAACGATTTAAGTACGTTGAACATAATATATAGATATCCTGGTACGGAATAACTACTTCTAAAATCACATTCTCTAGAAAGTATTCATACCAATACAGTTATAATTTAATTTGCCTGTCTTAAGTACAACAGATAATAATAATTCAATAACAATAGCGTGGATTAAGCAATTTCTCGACATAAGATGACATTTACTATAATACCACTGTGTACATAGGTTTTCTATCTTCCTTTTACATTAATTTCGTGCTAGCTACCACGTTAATTTCCCCGTTTGTCAGTTTTCGTCAAAATGTATGGTTGTAGAAAAGGGTAGCGTTTAAGACGTTCAACCGTACGCTAATAAGTTTTACAACTGTTTCCACGTTTGATAGGTACGAGGCGGTAAAGGCACATTGATTCATTCGTACAGGTTCACCTTCGCAGAAAACAAATCGCGAAGATAAATCCGCGATAACCACGTGCCTCCATCTGCGATTCCTTCGTCTGTTTTGGAACCCACATTTCGCAGGTGTAATATACACGTATCGTTCCATCGAGGAGACTTTAATTAGCTCGTAAAGTATATTCACGCCACAATCCTTAATAGATTCCACAGATTTTTCCGCAATGAATAATGGACAAGGTGCGAATCTGGCTTGCGTGCGTATTCCGTTTCGGCGTGTGATTTATTAACGCGATATGTCGGCCATAGTTCGGTGATATATCGGTACGTCACGAGGAATTCATTTAGAATCAGCGACTTGTTCTGTGAAAGGAAGAAGGAGGCGCGCGAGCGATTCTGCAATTATTTCATTTGGATGAGCCGCGCGAGACGCTGCGGCTGTTCCAATACTTCCAACACCACCGGTACAATCTTTCAGTGTAAAAGGACGACAATTTTACGGCTCCATCGCTTCGTTACGCTGATTAATGAAACTGGGCACGTCGTTGTTGCCTGTTGCGTTGTCGTTTTCCATGGTTCGCGCGCGACCTTGTCCAGTTTATCACTGGGACCGTCTTTTCCAGGAATCATGCGAGACCAGAATGCGTTCCACATCCTTTCACGCGTCTCCCGAAAACATGCATTATCGTGGTACTAACAAGTAATTTAACACTATTGGCTTGTACGGATCCTACGGTGGCCATAGACCAAGATTTATTACATTCGACCTTTTCGCCTCATTGTACCATAATCGGTAGTCTTATATTTATAGAAATTCCTATAACATTGTAATGTTAAGTTGACGTATAAATCATTGCAATTTTCGACTTTAAAATAAATTGTATAACGATAGAAGTTAGTGAACTCTGAACGTAAAGGATTTACGTAAACTTCTGATAAGGTTTTTGAGATAAATGCATTTTACAATAACCCAAAAAATATAGTTAAGGATTCAAATTTTGAGTAAAATTAGATTATTATTAATTAGTTAGACAAAATTAAGAAGTTAGTATTTCAAAGTTAAAATCTGGTAACTAAAATATATCGTAATATTAATTAAATTATACTGTCTTGAATATGTGGAAGATAAAATATAAGAAAAGCATGTGTGAAGATGATTCATGATAATAAAAAACAAAAATTGTTCGTTTAAAGATGATAAATCTAAATTGTGAAAATTATATTCAGTAAAACGTAGTTGTAAAATATACTGCAAGGTGATAAAATGAAATATTTAACATAAAACGGATATCTCTTTCAATTATATGCAATCGTTGAACATAAAAGGAGAACTTGTACAGGAAATATTAAAAATTTGTATTATACAGCGTTACTAGCTGTTGAAGTTTTAAACGATTATTTAGAGATAATATTAACATACATCCAATGAATATGCAATGAAATAACTGTATTGTTATTAAATCGAATATTGTAAACGTCCATTAAATTATACTTCGAAAATTACGTAAGGAAATGATTACAATTTTAATGTGAACGAACAAATACACAGTGTTTGGACATTTATTGTTATCCAAGTAACAAATGAAAACACGACATTAACCCTAGAAAGATAACCATATGACAACGTACGTAACAATGGATATTTATTTAAGTTAATCTAATCATTTTAAAGGTTTGGCATTATTGTAAAAATAAAATGCATTTATATTATATTTTTTTATATTTTAAGTAATTTTAAACTTAAATCACTAGACCTCTATGAAAAATTAACAAAAATCAACAGTCTTCGGTTTATTTCGCAGGCGCCTCTGCGACGTAGGTTATCTTTCTAGGGTTAAGAAAATGAAGCACACCACTATATTTAGGAAGTAGTTTTAAATTCTTCCTGCTACTTATAATAAATTCGTGTGTCATTGCCTTTTAAGATGGCTTTATTATCGCTATCATGTATTCGACATCTGAACGATGTAGTCGAATGGTCATAATTTATCTTCTATCTCCAAGCATCTTTAAGGAGACTCGTGCAAAGAAGATTAGTAATGGCGTGTCATCGAAAATAGATCAATAAAAGATCTCCTGTCGAGAGATTAATTAGCTCAATGATTAATTAGACAGAATTGGGGGGCCGATTCTATACAGAACGAAGACGAAAAACATTTTTATTGTATTTCATACTACAAATTCGAACGTTTAATAAATCGTCGTAATCTAATTATATTCTATTAATTAAATTAAATTTTGTTATCATTAAAATAAAGAAGTTTCATAGATAAACAAATTTTTCGGTTGATTACATTTCCCTGTAAGATAAAGTCCGACGAAAAATGTTTCATAAAAACGTTTATTCTTTTTCCGCGTGGAATAAAAAATTGCAAAGAAAATTATAGATTTCAATTTAAAGAAACAAAGTTACCTTCCAAATAACCTGCAAAACGATCGACAAAAATAAATAGAACAGTTGTAACTCTCCCTTGAAAACGAGTTACTTTTGTATTCCACATTTCTTCCGAAAAGTTTGTTGCTTTCCAGATATCAAGTAGCAGATAAATAATCAAATTTTTTGAAAGAAAATAAACGTTATCTGCCTGATATGCATCTCCAAAACTTTCCAAAACCCCGAAACTCTGTAACCGTCCGTAATCTGGCCGACCATTCAATGCAACCGTGCTCTCGACAAGAACCCTGTTCGCGTAGTATCGATTTCGGAGTATCGGTCGATGAAAGCTTCGCAACCGAAAGTATCAATAGCGTCGAACACAAATGATTCGTAAAGAAATCCAAAGATTGATGCTGGAAATTTTGTCCGGCATTCCTAACGAATACCAGGGGCGTTGGATAGATCACGGCAGATAGTCCTGAAAGCATGCGACGTCCTTCGTGGCGTCGGCTTTGTTCGTTCACGTGAAAAATGACTCGGCGAATGATCCGCCACGGGGAAAAAGTGCCTCGGAATTACGTGAAGGACAGGAGGATACCTCTTGGTCGTACGATAAATCTTGGTCCGTGTTCGGTTTGCGTACGCCGTCGATCGATCCTACCCCTCGTGACAAGAATTCACTCTGGATGCGCTATTATCTAGTCGACACAATAATCGGTTATCTTCCCTGATTTACAGCCGCGTTGAACTGTAGGTATCGCGGGTCAATTTCGAATTTCTATTCCATGCGACAATATGACGTAAGCCTGGATCATGATAGGGTACGTTGATTAACACTTCTCCGTCCTTAACACTGTTTTTACAGATATTTTCTATTAATATGTTTTACGGAGTTAATTATGCGATGACTGTAGCAAAGATCGAGAAGGGACAGAGGAAAATTTGATTAAAAAATGTGAAATAGTGTTAAATAGAAATGACTAAAAGGAGTATCTTAATACCTTCAATAGAAACAATGTTAAACCTAGTATGCTTACGGAAGGGTCTAAAATATCCATAGAATTTTAAACATTTACTTTTGTTTCAATCATGTTCTTTTATAATTTATCTGTATTTTAGTTTCGCAGGTATTTAGGCATACTATTTAACAGTGTTGTATAATTAAATATACTTTGAACAAAAAGATAATATTTCTAGTACCTTTTCTTACATGCTAACTATAAGCAGACTTTAAATCAGCTTTTGTAAAGATCCAAGAAACCATGCATATTAATAAGAATTAATATTAATCTTAATATATTTTCATCGTATGGGATCTTTTAGTGAATGAAAGAAATGTTCCTTTTACTTTAGTTTTCGTATCATTCAGTTTGAAAGCGCAAATTTGAATAAAAGTCTAATAATTACGCGTCATAATTACGTGAAAAGATTCTCAGCTCATCATACAACATTCATAATTTTAAAATCACTTTCGGTAAAGAAAATCTTGCTTTACGCGTAAGCTACTTTCTCTTTTTCTCTCTTAATCATCGCCACACAAATCTTCCCATAATTCTTCCGCAATATAAACACTGGTCGTAAGGTAATAACTGTCGATAATAAATATTTAATTTACCGGCCGATTTTATAAGGGAACGGAACGGCTGCGGTAGAAACAGTGTATCAGATAAGCTCGTCACTTTTTTCCTTTCCTTTTCTCCCCGCAATCGATCTCGCAGATTTTTGCCGCAGCGAGATTTGCTGAGCTACAGACGAAGGCTGTTTGATTGCTTTACGACTTCCCGGATTCCAAGTGTTCGGCGGTGATCCTTCCACAAAAATCTCGGCACCTCTCAACAACC
Organism: Augochlora pura; assembly: GCF_028453695.1. Taxonomy (NCBI): domain Eukaryota; kingdom Metazoa; phylum Arthropoda; class Insecta; order Hymenoptera; family Halictidae; genus Augochlora; species Augochlora pura. The sequence continues at coordinate 7,596,424 of NC_135780.1, forward strand.
CGGAGAATCTGTACAGTCCTTTCGACGACCTTATCTAAATTGTCTTTGCCTGGCACGGCGCCGAAAAATGTCAAATGTTTCTAAGGACTTTCTGATAACCGTAATTGCAGATACCGTAACATAAAAAAAAATAACGACTGTTTTGGGTCCGCGTAATAATTTACAACGAGCATGTATTTTTACGCACAACAATGATAGAACATACATTCTTACAATATCAATTTACCCTTGTTAAATTTTCCTTATAGTTGCAAAGATCAAAATTCTTTCGATTTTAATAATTTTTTAAAAGGACAAATATTGATTATATACTTAAGATGTATGGAAACATGATCAGTGTTCACAATTGTAACATTTATATGGAAGTAAAGCTGCAAAAGAAAAAAGTGTTGCCACCTGCATTTCACTGTACCAATTGTATTAACTGCAACGTCACATATTTCGAACGCTTAAATATTGAAAATAAAAGAACAGAATTTTATTTCAACATAACAGGTTATATTTCAAAACATTAGCAATCTGACCGTCATTAGACATGAAGGAGTAAATGAAAAATAACTTTGTTTAATATTTTAAGAATATTAACGACAATTATATTTACATAGGGATAGACGATACTAACTACCTTAGTATTATTCTCTGTTGTAACTTCCGTTTTGAATTATGACATAGACATTATGTACGAATTTGAAAAATTTGTACGGTGATTTTATTTATATTAGAACAATAAACATTAATTATCGTAGAATCATCCTCAATTTTAGTTTTCCTTTTGAATTATAACTGATACCATATAAAAATCTTAAAACGATTGTCATACCAAATATATACAATTTGTATGAAAACGTTAAAAATCACTCGAAAAATTACTTTGTTCTTTTATTGTGAGTTGAAAAGTTCCAAAACAATTATTATTTTTATTAAAGTAAGAAGAAAGACAGCCCCAACTGAAAACCTGCAGATGATTCTTAAAATGATTATTATTTTTATTAAGAAAGAAGAAAAACGGCCCCTATTAATAGTCTGCAGATGTTCCTTCAAATCTAAACATGTTGCACTTCGAAAAGTCGAGATAACGAAGATACTCTAAAAAGAATGAAACTCTATGGGCGAAATAGACATGTTCTTTTTCATTTTTTTCGCCGCAGTCTAACGATCGCATAACCGCCTTGGCCCTCGTACAGATCTCGTTCTAACCGTGAGCTTGGATACCTTTTTCGTTCGGTTTTATGATTGTTAATGGAACCAAAGGAAATGATTCGGGCTCATCAGCGCTCGTTACTAATCCAAGAACTTCGAGAGAAGATCTCCCTTTCGTGAATGACGTTTGAACTTCGAGGTTAAGTGGTCACGGATATCAAGATCTTTCCGAACAAGGACGCTCGGTACAAGCCCAACACTTCGATGACCTACGACCTCCGCAGTCCTTCATGGCGACCCATGGACCCACCTATCGCAAAAACAAAACGTTTAAATAACTCTGAACTTGACCAACATGCATGGCTGGAGATAATAAAATATTCATGTAGACACGAAGCAACCAACAGCTGGTCAGCTCGCGAAAAATCGAGAAGAATTTAAGGTAGAATTAAATCTCTTCAGTTGTACTACCATATCTTCGGTAAGCTGATTTTTATGCGAGCCGCACGACTCATTTCTTGATTGTATTGTCTTATTTCAACAACGATATATTATCGTATAAAGTAAAACGGTCGGGAACCGTGGTGAAGAGCACAAGCGTTCGCCGGGTCAGCCATTATAATATTAACCTGTGTCAGATAATAATACATATGTACTTTTAGTTGCGATCGTCTCTACTATTTTATATTCGCTTACCGCAACAATGATACTACTTTTTTGGTCTCAGTGTGAGAAGACTATACTCAAATTCTGAGCAAGATTGTATTTACGTTTACCATGCAATTTATTACACAAATTATATTAGTTTATTAATATTAATACGTTTTAATTTATTTGTATTAATACGTTCACACAATATCAATATCTTTGCGCTGAAAATTTAATAATTTCATTCTGAAGTCCTTCCAAGGATCATGTCTAACATTAAATTTTTAAACATCACTAGAATAGAGTTTGACTCTAAAATTAATCTCATACTAACAATCTGCTCTTCATATACTCTGTAATTTGTATTTGTTCTCGAAATCACTACGTCTTCAAGCATTATTTCTTGTCCAATATTCTACCAAGTACGTATTTTCTTTCTCGCACACTGTCCTTAAATTATTGAAAACCCGATTGAAAAAGCAATTAACGCTATTGCTGTTATTATCACAAAAATATTCGAAGCATTAAGGTTAAGTGCAACGCCGTGTAGTCAGAGCGTTTGCTGCTCGCTTTAGCGATCCTTTTATAAATTTAGTGGCTTCGGCAAACAACAGAGCGGAGGACTTATGTTCACGATGATTAAATTGAAAGACCTCTGGGAAGCTTGCGTTCGACGGTAAACGAAGTTGCCTTATAAGCTTCGTATGTAAATAAATTGCTATTTAAAAGAGCTTCTAAAACAACAGCAGACTCTCCAGTCCTGATCAAGGATGACGAAGTACCGGCGACGTAGATGTTCTTGTTTTTTCACCGTAGCCCATCTTTGGTAATCGACCCATTATCTGCCAAGGGATAATTACGATCGGTCGAGGTGTAATTAACAAGATACCGGCGCTAAGAACCCCAAGAGATGCACTATACCGGTGTTATCTTGAAAATCTTCGTGTCGATCCTTCCTCCTTGGGCTCTTCTCCTCTCTTTTCCTACTTTCGTTGCTCCCTTTCACTTAACTTGATTCACACTTATTTTCCCCTCTCCTCTCGCTCGTACGTCACTACTTTTTGTTTCGTTCCACCGGTCTCCCTTCGGGGTTTGTTCTTCCTTATTACTATACCAAGATTATCGACGTTTTTAGCACCTTTGAACCGCAATCGTTTTTTCGCCTCCGTTCTCACACCTAACGCAGCGCATCTCTTATCTTGCTTTATTAAAATGTGAAAGGACCATGATTGGGAGCTTTGGTTAATCACTGATGGCGAGCGAGTCCGGTCGCGATATTGAAAATTAGTTTCACATTGCTCTACTGCAGATTATTTTATTTTCCACGCGCGGTACTGGTTCGAAGATAATCTGAGAACAATGTGAAATTTCGAAGAGCCTAAGCGAATGTAATGATAATTGGAGCATGGGGTGTCGTGTGTTTTATATCCTTTCGTTGTTGGTAGAGAAAGCAGAGAAGATTATCGATCTTATTGTTAAACAGCTTTGGTTGTACCATGTTAAATCGTCTTTGTAAGGTCGTTTTCCTGTATTAGGAGAGCTTATAGGTAGATTGTGGATTTTATACATTTACGGCAAAAATGAAAAGCTGAAATATAAAATTATGGAGATGTAAGATAAATTTAACGATATTGTTACACTCTGGTCAGCTAATTAGAATTAATTAAAAAACAGAACCTTTATTAGTTTATTCTGGTAGAAATCCTGGAGTCGTTGTTAGTGAATATGTCATTTCATTTAAGATTCTAATAATCCTATTTTTGATGGAACGTTCAGATAAATGAGCGTAAATATTTTCGAGCAAATACTAACAAATTTCCATATACGAATATTGATAATTAAAGAGTCGAATTTTAGTTCATTTTGAGATAAGCACATACTAAAGTGCAATGAATTAATAAATACGATTAATAATACAGTTAATTGATTAACAGCATATTGATTTCCTTGAATACAGAATTTTAAGATGTACTCTTCAGAAGACGCTAAAATTGCAGTTCAAAGCTGCAGATTGCAATATCACTGACCAAAGCTCTTCCTTTTCCTGGAAGTTTCGTGGTCCGGAAGTGGGGAATAATCAAGACATGGCATTTTGACCGGTGTGGTTAAGAATGTATATAATCAAGTGTTTCCATTATGCAGGCTTCATTTTCCCTCATAGTATTTTTTTGTGACAAGTGATAATTCACTTAACGAAATATGAAGTTTCTCAGTGTTCTTTGCATTTTCGTTATCGTTGCCCACGCATCTGCGGCAAGTATTCCACAGGAGGATGGACCAGTGTACGAATTTCGTAAGTAATCATATTATACGATCATATTTAGGAAACTTTTCATAAATAACAGTAAAAATGTCTTCGTACTGGCGGAAATGTATAAATATACGATAAATGAATGTTGTTACGCTTTTCTTACAATAGATTTCTTGAGTAAACAAATATATTGAGATATGTTGTAAATAAACGTATTATTAGTTCTAATTTTCTTTCATAATGTCATCGTTTTAAGCAATAAAACAAGTTGAACAATGATGTAGGAAATTTAAACATTTAAACTGTTTAATGGTGGTTTGCGCTGTATTCATTATTCTTAGTGATTTAAATTTAGTGAATTGCTATTTGATTCACATTTTGCACGATTATTATATAGCTAAAAAATATATTAATTATGCTTCCAAATAAAAGAAGACATTGTATAATATTTTACAATATTCTGTAGAAGTAACATATACTATGTTATATACATATAACATTTGTATATCTGTAGTTAATTAATACGCAGAAAAATGTTATTAATTTCTTTTTATTAACTTAGTATAAATAGGTGGGAAATTGTAATAAATATCGACGACTAAATTGCGAATTTGTATGCAAAATATAAATTATCTATATCAATTGAAAGAAATAGAAACTAACTGGCAAGGTCTGTTTTTTATTTAGTTATTTCAATAGATTAAACGTAATGCATTGACATTTTTCAGTTCTTTTAATCCTTTGATTAATTTATATTGCATTTATCCAATTTTACTATAAGTGCATAAAATCCACACGCTATCGATAATTCTCATCTGAAATATTTAGCGGAAAATTAAATAGAGAACTTCGTTTGTTTCCAGGGCCTTTAGGTGAACGTAGTGCCGATCCTGACGCCTATCCTGGTGCCGATCCTGGTGCCGATCCTGGTGCCGATCCTGATGCTGATCCTGACGCCTATCCTGGTGCTGATCCTGGTGCTGATCCTGGTGCCGATCCTGTAGCCTATGCTGAAGCTTATGCTAATGCTGTGGCTAATGTTGTGGCTAATGCTGTGGCCGAAGCCGCGGCACTCCCCAGAGTTGAACCTATTGAACTCTCTAATGACGATAACGGTGATAGTGACAACGATGTGACGCGGCCGCGTAGATTTCTTTGCGATGTCCTGTCCTTCTCAACGAAATGGTTCAGCGCTCATCATGCAGCTTGTGCTGCGAGGTGTCTGACTCGAAGACGTTGGGGTGGTAGTTGTAAAAATGGCGTCTGTGTCTGCCGATAAAGATGCGTAAATGGCTATCTGATTTTATCACAATTATTGGTTCTTTGATTGCACACAGCATTTTTATTGTAAAATTCCATGCTCATGTTATCCTTTCCATCTAAATAAAAGAAAACAACTTATTGATATTGAAATTCAATAGAAGACGTATATTAGCATTTTTGGCTCCTTTAATTGATATCCAACATGTACTATTTGTATCTATTAATCCTTTCAATATCTAGCCCGTACGTTGCGTGCGAGAGCTACATTGTTTAATTTGTGGTATTTATAAAAAAATTCTTCATCGATTTATATGATTTATAATATGAATATAATGTGAATGTGAAATAGTCATCAAAATAATATAAGAAGTAGATAAAAGACAAATTATCGGTAAGATTCCGTCCTTGAAAGTCTGAATTATGTAACCAAGATAGTATCAAAAATTTACTTTTCTAGTAGAATGCAAGTGTCTTGCCCAAAATATTGTCGCCATTAATAATGTTCCCCAATGTGCTAAAATCTAGTCAATTAAATAAATACAATAATCGAATATGCAGTAATTGTACAAATTCATAATCACATTAATCTGAGATTAAATTAACCAAATCTATGTTAACCAAAAACAAGTAAAGATATTTTCGAGGATTTCGAAAAATAATTTATGATTGCAAGTGGTTCTTATTTAAACAACTGAAATATATTTTAAGTTGGAACAATTGCTATAAAGTTGATGCTTCAAAACCACAATCTCTGTGACACTACTCGGATATAAAAAATCGTTACACTTGTAAATTTATTGTTTTAAAATCAATAGAATGTTTAATTCTTATTATATGTATATTCTTATGGTCTATTCCACGACAAGAGCTATTTTTCCACTGCACATTGTTATACTGTTTGGAATAGCGCGATATTATAAAAGCACCTTTTATACATTAATTGCTATATAAACGAACTTTTACAATCCAATTATAAAATCATCCTACGCATTTACATATTCATTTGATATTAACATTATTATACTTCCGTTTACTTTCTTCAACTATTAAATCCACAGGAACGTAGACAAATTATGATTCGTTTAGCGCCATCGTTTGCAGCGAATTTCTCGAACATTCTCGATGTATAATTTTCTACATACGAGACGATACTTCGTGACCAAAGTGAAAAGAAGACGATGCCGTAAACTGAGAGAAGCAAGAAGCCCGGTTGGAAACAAAACGGCAGGTGGATCCGCTCGAAATTCATTCAGGAAGCAGAAAAAGGATTTTCAAGGTTGGGGGAAAGTAAGTAACGTGAATACTCCAGAAGATAAGTCTTACTTCGCGGAAAAAAATATTCTGCAATGTTTATCGTATTTTTTTTTTAAGTAGCATCTGCACACAATTAAAAGACTCGAATTGTTTCACCATAAAGCCACTTTATTGTGAACAGAAATCGTATTAAAGTCGGCATCGTTTAATGAACAAATCAAACGTTGTTTTTTGAACTTTCGATTTCCACACGATTACATAACAACTATTTAATAACAAACACCGTAATAGAGTCGAGAGTACCATAAAAAGTGAATAATGAATACGTTTTAATTGATAGTTTTAATATTTAATAATTTGAAACATTAATAAATAATAAACATTGGGTTCAACACGATTTCGAAATAGATTTTGTATAATTGATAAGTTGGCCAAACTTTAATAAATTCTCCGTTGGAAATGTAAGATCGAAATCACTTTTGAGCGCGCTATATTTTTTTAATTCTAAATCAGAGTGCATTGTTTATGTTATACGAGCCGCAGGTAGTGATTTTATTTCTCTGAAACCCGTAACTCGAACCAGCTGGTTTCCGTAATTGCGGGATTCTGAAAAATCGGGCGAATCAAAAATGCAATGGTAACTGGCAATTTAATGTAACCTCCTGCAAACGCGAGCAGCAAAACTGTATCAATCGTTCCAATTATTCCCTTAGCCGGGTATTTTTATCTATATCGGACGTCTCATTACTCGCGGCATAGACGGAATACTGCGATACGTTTTTCAGATTTACGCAGATTTCATGGAAAGAAAGAAAAGCCATCTACGAATAGTTTTCTGGTCAGCGATTTTTCAGGGTAGTTTAATTGGCTCGGATAAATAAGACGCATGTTTGTATTCTTTTCTTTTTCTGATTGGCTTCTTATTTTTGATGCAGAATACTCGTCGACACTTTGAAGATGCGGGCCTCCGAGGGTACCAATTACGATGGCCAGCTGCCGCACTGAAACCCCTCCGTCTGCGACTGTATTTCGACTTCGGCGGATTGAAAATATAGGCGTCAAGATATTTGACTATGATTTTTACTTATTACGGTAACCAGTATTGTCCACCTTCGATCGTATATCAACATAATTATGCCATAGCAAATGATTAATGGCGAGATATTATCTTTAATAGTGCCCGCAATTACCCATATTAAGACTTGTTCGTCTTGTAAATCATAAATAATTCAGATAAACACGTACAAATGGCTACTGGAAAAGATTAAGTGGTATTTATTTGCGTTAGAGGGCGCATCGTTGATTCCGATCACCTTGAAATATCTTGAATGTTCCAGAGGGTGCAATTAGTTTGGGTTAGGTTTCGCTCAGATTTAAGTTACGTTCTGCTTATGCCTAGGTTAAGTCTGATTTGTGTCTGGGTGGGATATTCAATATAACCTCGTTTCCATTTGTAGCAATGAGAATTTTTCCACGTTAAAAAAATATGAAAAGAAAAGGGCTGCGATTGTTTTATTGATAGGGAGAGGTTTTGGCACTAACTCAGGCCTACTTCCACATAATCCAAATAATTTTCTGTTTACAAAAATTAGTTTGTAAAATTAAAACAATTTGCCAAAATTGTATGATATAAGTGTTTCTACTGTCTTGTAATATTTACGTGTTCCTATCGTTGTTAATTAAGTGTTTCTGTTTGGCCTACACATTCTTATCATAATTGTATAAAATCCACAGTCCAGTCATAACTTTTGCACCACGATCGTCTTTAGCATCGAGTAAGGTGCATCTCACATAAGTGTATCATCAACTATCAGTGTGTATACTATAACAATATCTGCAACGTACCTCTGACTCAATAAAATGGGTGTGGAGACTTCCTTTTTGCATATTTGTCATAAATTTGATTGATTTTCCGTGCGGTTGTTACATAACGTTCTTCGGTAATAACAGAGTGGGTCAGTAATGACTCAGCATCCACCGTCGCGTCGAACAGTTAACATACATAATAACTAGATTAATTTTAAAAATAAAACTCGTTACAGTACACTATCACTACTCAAGGTTTAGTATTAATGTTCTGAGGTAGGTGTTTTCTAGAGGTCTACGTCTGCCCACAAATATTTAAATAACATAGGAACAGTAAACACGAACTTGGAACGAACTAATGATAAAGTCAATTCTTTTAAAATTTAATATGATTATCTTAACTACAACATCTTTAATATCGTTAAACTTGAATATCATAAAAATAGGTTTTTATACAGATTATATCGTATAATGGGTTTTTATACACATTATAATATGGCAATGGTTTAGGACATATTGGGGAAAGAAGAGAAAAAAACATAATTCAATGTAACATGTGTTTCAATTGCAAAATCTTCTTTAAATGGTATCTTGAATGATAAAATTTAGCTTGATACATTAAAGATGTTACCATCTTTTATTCGAGCATCCTTAAGGGAGGGTACAAAATATTACCTTCAACACTGTAACAATATTCTTTTGCAAATATCTTATATTTTATTTTTGCAACAATAAGTACATAATTGTATTATGTTCCTAATATTCACAGCACTTTTTCTTACTCGGATACAATATTACTCTCCCTCTTATCATAAAACATTATCGTTTGGTGACATAAAAATATGTTTTTCCTTCACTGCTCCTGAAATGTCATTAAATGTCGACGGCCTATACCTACGTATTACTACACATATACAGAATGTTTATTTTACCCTGCACATAAACAAATCAAAACAACTTTGTTCAGGTTATTTTTGAAGTATGTATAATTAAACCCTATTTTTTATAACGTAGCACTGTAGTGCTCATCATGATTAACGACCTATGACACTACGATCTTCAAATTACCCTATTGTGTTAAGTGTCCTCAGGTTAAAGTACTATGAAGCACGAGTGTTCGTCAATTTTTGCGGCGGATATCTCAGCAACGAGGCAGGATATTTGAAAATTTCAAACGGTGTTCGATGCTTGTTTGAAAATTGCTTTTTGCTCGACTTTTTGGATAAGGTACCACTGCATCACGGCACCAGGAGACGAGACAAGACGAGTCAAGACGAGACAAGCAAGACGACTCGAGACAGACAAGTCGAGACATCGAGACGCGACGAGACGCGGGAAAGTACGACGACGGAATTTTGCATTAATGAGTGTTGGCGCGCGCCAGCCAGAGTATCAGTCGGTGGCGCACGCGCGTCAAAAGAGGCCAAGAGGGACGAAGAGGTGGCAAAGTAGGGAGGAAGAGGGGAAGAAAGAAACGGCAGCTGCAGCTGCGCTGCCACGCGCCCTCGGATACCATTTTACAGGTTCGCTCCGTGACGTTACTATTCTCCTCTCTCCTCCTCTCCTCACCTTTCTTCTTTTCTCCTGGCCGATGCCTCTTTTTTCCCCTACTTTGTCCACTGCGACTCCATCCTTGTCGCGGGACAAGGTGCATGGATTTCGGTGTCCTTGTTCTGGGGAACGTGGTGACACGTACGCACGCATACGCCGGCAGGACCATGCGTCCAACAGGACCACCGGACTCGTCACCTGCACCTCGGCAGTCACCCAACGGTCCTACGGCCACCGTCGACACCTTGCCTAACTTCTTCGGCCAGAGGAGCACGGAGATTGAAATCGAGTCGACGATAGCTTCTGATAGCGGACTGAGGGATGCGGCTCGTCGATTCTGATGTCAGTCGATCGACGTTCGCCCGACCTACGCGAACATTCGTTGCCAAACATTGCCAGTAGACCAGTCTAGCTCGAAGAATGAAGGAAACGGTTGGACAAACGAAGTTCATTCGACAGGTTGTTCCATTGACAAATGTTGGACAAAATGAACATCGGTTTCGCTGATTAACACCGCTTTTTAGATAATTTCATTATCCGGGTTGTCTAATATCTAAATATTCTACTGCAACCATCGTGTACGAATAACCCCTTTGGTTTGCTCTTGTATTCTTCTTTCTGTCACATAAAGCTGTCAATGTAAAGGAAAGTATGAGAATTCTGTTGTCCGCTTTCATTATCCGAACAATTATGTTTGTATTCCCTTAGGATAAGACTTGCGCGCAATTTCATTCACAGATGTACATGTTACATTTCAATTTTTTGATAGAATGAGGCATCCTGATTACTTTCAACAATTTCCTAATCAACTTTCCTAATCAAAGTGTTATGTTTTGCATACTTTCTACAATATCCATGTGATATAAAGTGTGATAAGAATTTCTTCGCCTTACTTCTAGTGTTTTTAGAATCGGGTTTCATGGTTAATATTCTCGACTGTTTGAATAGCGAAGAGGAAAAAGATGCGGTTTCTGGTTTGAACGTTAAAGCGATCTGAGACGCACGAGCGGCTTTTGACTGCCAAGCGGTCGCGATTTTTCTGACGATTTGAATGCGACGCGCGAACTTAAATGTCTCTGTGCGTGGACACAAGAGCAGTTATTTTGTCGCGTCGACCAAATAAAAGCAGCTGGTTCTATTTTCGTTGTGGTGTACCTGTTATGTTGCTGAACGCGAATATTAGAAAATAAGTCGTGCGCGTAAGCAATTACAATAGACACCCCTGTAACGTGATAATGCTTTCGAATTGGTATCATGATATTCGTTTTCATGAGATGCGGTAGTGTACATACCCGCAAATAAATGTCTGCATACCACTGGTTTTGCACCCGAAATTCGTTCTTTAACTAAAATCATATTCGACTTTTACTTCAAATATATTCAATAATTATTCAATAATTACTCACCACTTTGCGAATTAAACTTTCGCAAAATTAGTCACCCATCAATTAAGTTCGCCTTAGGGTAGTTTCCAAAGACAACCAAAAGAAGTCTAGAACGTTCTTCATAAGATGAGTAAGTAAACATATACATATATTAAGTATATATAAACGTGTAATAAAAAAGTATAAATACACTTTTGCTGGTCACTGTAAATACATCAAAAGAAGCAATTCAACAAATTCATAACGTAGTCGGAAAGATAAATGAAATCGGAGCAATACTTTTATTCTGTCGATTGTCAAACACTGCTCGAATCATCGAAAATGACATTCTAATGTCTTTGTTCCAACACAATTATTTATTTTAATCATATTATCGCACTATACGAGAAATCGTATTCCATGAAAGTAGTGGTTACAAAATGTCTGCAGCTTTATAGGAACTCGTCTTATAGGTAAAAAGTATTTGCTGACTAAACCTGTATTACTTTACCCAAGCAATACATTTATATCATTCAAGGACATTTTGCACTCAACAGTGATTTTATTGGTATTGCAAATTTATCGTGGCAATCTCAAATGAAGGTAACTCTGTAATAAATATCGACGCTTTCGTGATCGAAAACAATCTGTCTTGTGTCGGCACGCATCGTAGATTCCAGATCTGAAAACAGTTATTTCTTTAATTGATTTGCATATTTTCCAATTGAGTATTCTCGAATAACGCGTGGAATTTTTAATTGTAATTAACTTCTCGTGACAATAATCACGAAACATTCGCGCTTATTCTGCTTCTTTCGTGCATTCAGTCAATACGTTTCTACATTTCTTCGCATGCACCATGGTGTTTAGACATCATAAAATCCGCCACTGCTAATGAGAAACATCAACGGCCTTCTTTGATAGTCGTGGACTTACTCAAAATGCTTCGCGATCGTCCAACCCTTTAATTAGACATCAAAATAAACGTTTGTCTGTAATTATGTAGCCGTTAAATCGTACAAACTAATTTAACGATATCGTTGCACATTATTTTGCCACTGTGTTTCAAACAAGATTTCTTATTTTATTTCAATATCAATTTCGATCCAATTTATATCGTAATCTGTAAGCTATTGATGTAACAATTATGAGAATGGTATACATGTCTTAATTGCATTGAGATTGTATATAAGGCACAGTTGAATACTGATGTGGTACTATACCATATGGTGCGCTCAAAGCTACTATTTTCAATTGCTATAGTCTGCGGATTTCATGCATAGAGGTACCACATGAATTTGAAAATATTGTTAAGTCACCTTCAACCAATCAAATCTGTTAAAAGAGAACTTATTTTTATTTTGTGAAAAGATCTGCAAATTAATTAGTAAGCATCACAGATTCATAATAAGCATTTATTTAGTACTATTCGAGTTCAATACACAGACAAACACAAGTTAAGGAACCCTACATGTCGTTAACGATTAAATAAAATTCGACATTTTAAAATTATATATATATATAAATTTAAAAAGAAGGAAACAAACAAATGATTGAAACTACAGAAATAAAATGAAAGTTAAAAATAAGTAATATTTTTATTCTCTACGTTAGGAGGGTTTACTTCACCCAAGAATATGTATCTGCGCGATATGTTCTTAATTTTTGTCAGTAAGTGAATAATTAAAAATAAATCGAAGATATATCTAAACTTATTTTTATTTCTTAAACAATAAAAAAAATAAAAGTTGAAATTTTTATTAGTATATGACTCATTCCGAGTCCTTACATGACTGCCCGATTTTCGATCGTGGGACCTGAAGTGTGAGAAAAGATTGCTTTGTCTTCTTCTGCAGGTCGATCATGCGTGAAAATGATCGATCAAACGTCTATAGGCGGTCTCCACAAGTAAGGGGTTAATCGACGCCACCGAATTATCGAACGATCGAAAAACCTGCGCGCTAAATTCATGTAAGGAAAGATGTAACACATAGTACTGCACCTCGTTTTCACCAGAAATGCAATAAGAGGCATTTTTCTGTAAATTATATAGTTTATAAGCAAAATTAAGGCGAATAAGTTAAATAACTCGTTCTATATATATGAGCATCTCTTTAACTGTAATAACTTTTCTATAATTGGATGAAACGATTTAAATTCTTTAAGATGGCGGAAGAGCTAGTTTGTTAGACGATGCGTAAGACATTGCAGCCGTATGAAATGATTAAAAAATAAAGAAATCACGTTGTTCCATCTCTTCATCCGAGCACGAGAATATTTATTGCGATTTTTCATTTATTTTGTCATTTCTACCAGTTGTTAAAATTGCAAAATCTTTTTTATACCGCATCTAGTCTTTCTAACATCTCAAAAAGTTTAACCATCATAGCCCAATTTGAAAAAGGTTATTCCGTTTTAATAGGTGTCCACATATATATGTCTACGACTGGTTAAGATACATATTGATCAATTGTAACACGGTGTAAAATCTTTCAGGAAATCTAAATGTAAATATGTCGAATCGTTAATCACCGTAGATGTCGACGCAACTATAAAACGAAAATAAGAAAATAAATAATCCAGTGCAATTTCACCAGACACCCGCGGAATAATTGAATTCTTCGTACAATATAACTCTTAAATCCAATCTTCGATCCGATATGATAACAAGCATCGGTAAATATCGAGAATTTTTACCGGAGCAACATGGCAGTGCTATCCCGAACATGTTTGGAAGCACGCTCGCGTATTTTTGGGGCCTTAACACACAGGCTCTGATGTAACGACACTAAACGAGCTCCCAAGCCGAAGACAGGTGCATGGGCAAAGATGAATTCTGATGCATGATATTTCTTTGCCGCGCGTGTATATGCGATCGCGATCGAGCACGCGCCTGCATTCCCTCCTTTCGGTGAAAATGCGACCCAGCTAATGTGTCTACCTTCCGGGAAATGTTTAACAGTCGTCAAGTACTTCTGGACACGCTATCGATCAACTTTTTTAAAGGCCTTTGCCTCGCGGAATTTAGACGAAAGTAACCCGTTTTGTTAATTATTCCATTACTCACGAGAAATTTCATTATCGTTCTCTCCTGGAAATTGTTCGCTTGTACGTTTCTCTTAAGTGCGCGTTTTGTTGCTTGTAATTGGATCTTACTTATTCCAAACTCTTCGGGGGCCCCCTTTCTTCCAGCTGTTAACTCGTACAGTTATTGGTACGATATTTGCACGAACAGCCATCGTTGGGTACATTTCGACCCACTTTTTGAAGCCGTTCATGATAATAGTAGCGCGATAATAACATCTTCTTTTATCCATTTCCTCTTAACGTGCTTCTTGTAAAATCGGAAAGTATAATTCGTGAAAGCAGATTGATACAACTCTAGATCCATTATTATTTTACTGATAATTGTCAAGAGTAATTAATCGACTGCGCGGTTACAATTTAAAGTAGTAGAAAAATTAAAAAAAAAAAAACAAGGAAACGAAACAATTAAAATATATTATTTCAAATTTATCGACGTTATATTTAAACGTTCAAACAATCCATTAGTATTTCCCAGTACAGTATGCCACTTCATATTAAAAAAAACTAAGAAAAAGATAATTGCACATCTAGTCTTTTACAACGAATTCAGATATATTATTTAATGGTACATTTACCAGATATTTATAATAATAAATGCATAATTTGATACGTTTGTTGTTCTCATTTTCGTGAAAGAATCATTGCACATACACAATGCGAAAGGTTCGATCGGCCAATCATCTAGTTCTACGATTTAGTATAAATTGTAGCATCAGTTACGGTTCTGAGGCTTTGTGTTAACATTCAAACGTTCCATGGAAGTATTGACATTCATGTTCTAGAATGAAACCAACGTTGAAAGGCGTAGGAATGCAGGTTCGAGCCCACCGACTTCCGAGCGATTGTAAACGTCGTTTTTGGTGTGGCCGATAATAAACTCTTTTCTTTACACTTAGGACTTCATCGATAATTTCGCGACGAAACTTGGAATCAGGGGAACTGACATCCCGCAGCGACCAGCCCCCATTTTACAGACCACCGATCTCTTCGAGATTCAGTTAATTAAATTAATGAATATTTACAATACTGTCAGCCGCACGTGATTCTCATAGCCGTGTTCGACTGCAGTGATTCTGAATAAATTTCGCCTTTCGTTTTTATACCGGTGGTCTTAAAAGCGTGTTCCATCTGAGGAACAGTATTGTGTGCGATTAGAGAGCGGATTTGATTATATTTACGTTAGGAATTTAATTTCTGTCATTTATGGTTCGATGGTTATTAATTTTATATATTTTATATATTTATTGTATACACAAATACAACTTTTGCAACTCCAAATTCAAAGATACATATTCTTCAAGTCCACCCATCTATCCCACAAATTAGAAGCAAATATAAAATTGCAAATGAATTAACAAATGAACTGGGTGACGAGGATCACCAAGTTGTAATTATGTCTTTTATTAATGAAATACATTTTAGGAAATTTATATTGAATGATTACATCTTAATTCTTTAGTATAATAGAGCAAACGAGTAGAATAGTCACGAATAATTTATGATCTTGATGCGACCGTAAACTAACAATGATAAAAAAGGAAATAGTCTAAGTTAGTGAAATTTTTTAATTTTACTTTTATGAATAAGAGATCTCATGGATTGAAATCAGTATGAAAGTTCGTGCAAGAATAGATTTTTCTAGAAACGTTTAATCATTAGCAATAAATAAAGATTTCAGGAAACTGTAAGAAAAGTAATATTGTATAATTTGTCAATGATGTTTTCTGCATTAACAAATACAAATTGTAATATAAAGTTACGCAGTCCGGTTGTCACCTCTGCATACATATCATTTGCGTTATTAGTACTTTATGCATATTAAATCAGACATAAATTACCAAAAAAAGCATAGCTCAATAATTACTTATAAATTTATGCAGATCACGCTGGACATGAGTTGTTATACTATTAACTTCATCCCTGGTCATTGCATATTTCTCTTATATGAACTTCCAAGATTGATCATTGAACGATTGAACCAGATTACACGTATGATCATTACGCAATAATTTGTAATTACGAGGTGATAGGGCAAAATTATGCGTGCCAAAATAGCATATAGCCGTTACGCCGAGCAATCAATTTCGTATTAATTTAACGGATTCTATGCGTAAACAAGTTTTCGAAGACAAGCTACGCCGGTATAGTGAAAAGGCCTTCTAGACATTCACTTACTCCGCCCTTTTATTGTTTCTCAACAGGATCATTAATCTGGTTTGTATTAACGCGAATGACCACTCATTAATCTTTAATAACAATTTTTTTGCTTTAAAAGTGATAGTAATCGTGCAGACTGTAACTAATTTGATATGTTGAATGTAATTAGCCTGGCACGAGCTATGCAATTTAACTTTTTTCGAGCAGCAATCATAAATTAACACTCGGGCAGAATTGTTGGCCATTATTCGAATTGTTTATTCCAATAAATATCTATCTAAAATAATTATTCGAATGAATTCTTTGCAAATAAAAAAACCTCGTACAATCTTTTTTCGGTCAATTTGGACCCAGGATATAAATAATGTAATTTCTGACAATTAATTTAAACTTTTACGTTTTATTATTCACGTGCTTTCTGTTTAGTTAAGGCTTTAATAACCTTCCAAAGCGTATCGTCAAAATTAATAAATAATTAGATTGCCAAAGGTTCAACGCCTGTATAGAAAAGTCGTCTGCGTCAAGATAAAATTTCAACGATTTTCTATTATACAAACTTTTTGTTAAACTCGTAAACGGTTGACAAATAAAATTGGAACAACGGTCGTTCTTGAGAACAGGATGTAGTGCAACGCAAACTTTATGACACGCTGTAATGTACACATACTTATGGAAAGCAATCCTTATAAGTTGTTCGAGGTTGGTTGTTCGCAAGTTTATGTAACGGTTTATGAGAAAAGATATCACGCGCGGTTTTATTTTCAGTAGTAAAGATTTTACTTTTACTAATGGATATTCCTGCAATCTTAATTAATTTTTAATAAATTATTTGATAATATTATATGGAAAATAACAATTTTTCATTCTGTAGATTATTAGATATTTACATTATCGTAAATGCAGGAGTAAAATTAATTATAATATATTTTGAATAGTTATTTTAGTTATGATAGATGTTTTTAGAAATTTAAATAATAGTTTAAAGTCTAATACATTTTTAATGAATATATAATGGGTTGTAAATATGAGAGAGAACAATTATAATAAATTTTCCATGTACAATTTAATTCCAACATCTTAATTTAGGTAAATTCGAAAAGTGATCTTAAAAACTCAGAATAAAAGTGTGAGGTTATTTTTATTGTAAGGTAGTATGACTAAATGATCGGATCAGAGAGAAATGAGAATTGGTTTATTTCATGATCGAATGATCAATGAAAAGCGAGAGGCAATGTGTTTCAAAATTTTGTATGAAAATATTGCGTATTGAAATTGAACTCATTATTCAATAGTATATTTAAACATATAACGAAGTAAGAATAAAAGCGTCTTTACATTACATAAATAAACTTCGTAATCGTGTCCATTTTGTTTAATGGTGCATAATCGAAAATAAAAATAAGAAAAATAGAAAAAGAAATGTAGCATACATAAAATATTTCATAGCAAATATAACTTCAATTGGCATAAATTCTATTCGTAATAGCTTATGAACAACTTTAAATTAAATGAACACTAAATTGCGATTGACAAATTGTCGAACTTTGAACTCCTGTAACTTTATGTAAACAAATTTAACAATCTTCTGTCTGGACTCATTTCAATCGCAAACTATTGTATTATTTAACTCAAAACTGCAGAAGATCAAAGGTCAGTAATTATTCTGTCATAATTAAGCATTCCTTTATTAATGTGAAGTAGTTTACGTTCGAACTATGTTATACTCGGTTAAAATGCAATACGCATGTTGGTGTCGTAAATTAATCTCTGTACAAGCTTTCATTCGACGGTTCTACAAGCGTCCACAATGCTTGTGCATCCGTATATGGATGCCATTAAGCAAGTTTACAAAATACGATTTAACAGCAACAATTATACTGAATGTAACAGTTTAGGAAATTATTTCATTGCTATCCTTGATCCCAGTTGACTCGTGCACGCATAAGTCGCAACGAAATGAATTAAATATGAAAAACACTAAATCTCAAGAATCCTGAAATATTCTTTGTTCGCTCGCGAGTATTGCAATTTGTTACTTTATTATCGGGCTGTTCCAACGAAGTGTTGAATTTATTACGGAGTGCAAAGGGTTAATCCTTGATTTATGCGCGGGAGCGTCATGTTCAGCGCGCATATTACCAGTCGCTTGAAAAGCGGAATACGTAAAATGGTTCGAAAATACACGTGCGCGGTAGAAATCGCGTTATACGGTTATAGTCGCCGAAATGAAATATAGTCGCGGCCAGTTTCTGACGCGTTCCGATATTCCACGGTATCCAAATTTTTGTGCGAAAGTGTCCCTTTATGCTGTCTACGCATGTCGTCCTGCGCTATGTTGTTTCTTTATGGAATGTAGAACATGCTATGGACTGTAAAAAGAACCGTGTATCCTTAAATCACTAACTGTTATAAATAACTCGCGCGCAGGCTAACTTACGTGTCCTTTATTCCGCCGATGAAACCTCGTGGAATCCATTTTACACCTGCCTGCGAGCAGTGGTTCGACGAGACATTAAATGTACCAACATAGTCATATTCAATTCGGTCCGCGGCACAGACTTCAATAAAATGATTACGCGATCTGATAGTGATCTATGTAATTGCTGTTTTCGACAGGTATTATTTGACATTTACGACGGTTTACGTCGCCCATATTTGTGATAAGCTTTTCATCAAGCCTCTGTTCGAAAAATGTTGAAAATGTACTCCTTCCGAGATATACGACACGCAGCGTTGAGATTGAGGCAAGCAACTGATCATTTGTGAGTAAACTGCTGATGTTTATGTACATGCGTGTAACTTAACTGCTGACTCTTGCTCAAAATAATAATTGTTTGCATTAACTGCAAGATACAGTAGCTACATGGATATTTCTTTTTTCTCTAATTATATTATCGAATCAAAGTAATAGGGCGGTGTTTTCAAATTCTAAAATCATTTAGAAAATAAATTCATGTATATCTAGCTCTTGTATGGCGTAATAAATGCAAACAAGTTTTACACTTTGCATTTTGTGCATATTTTTATTGTGTATCTGTCATACGTATTTTACACAATTATCGTGCACAAATTTCCACAGTCTACTTATTGCATCTTTGTAAAATCAATTAAGTATCCCATTGAATGTATAAATAAATTATTATGTCAATTGAAACGTACATAACACATTTTCATTTCTTATTATTTGTATCTGTTAGTAGAAAAATTTTTACTCGGGCCTGCTAATTCGACAATAGAATCTTCGAGGCGAGAATGAATGCGGCGCGCGAGCCCGCGCGCGCACCCTGTAAATCTACGGAGACTTCAACGCATGGATAAGAGCGAACGTTCGGTGACAAAGCGGTGGCGGCGCGGCGCGTTGCGTCGCCGCAGAGGAATCGCGAACGGCAGTGAAACCGTAGGAATTAAGTTAAAAGGGCTTCCAGAAGTGGACGGGCGTCGCTCATATCCGGCTGATTGTAACGTCGCCGTCCATTTTCTGCATTGTTCACCGTGACGCGTTGGCGATCATTTATCAATGCGAATAATAACGAATAATAAAGACTTTGTACGCATACGTATCCTGCGTCTGCGAGCGTATGTTCTGCGTATACGCGCTATATACTTATAATAAGAGCCGATTCCGAGCGCAGGAATAGCGATTCCGGAGGCGGTTCAATGCTTGAATGCATGGAATTGAAAATAATGACCGAGTGGGCGTGCATTGTGCTCCTGGTCGAGCTTTTTGTTGATTTTCACGTGGCCACTACACGTCCTTTTCGTCGCTAAATTTCAAGACGTTCAACTGAAACCAGATGAAAGAAGAGGAAGGACACGAGATACCTCGATGCCCAGAGACACTTCCGTCGAGAAAACGGAAATGAACAGCTCTCGTGTTGGTCGATGTGTCTGTGTGGTTCCACCTTAAAAACGAACTATATTAGTTGTTCATCACAAGTTTATTATAATTCAAAATAATACAAATTTATATTATAATCTATATTAAAGTCTATATCAATCCTTAAACTACAAGTAACGTGGAATTCGCACTGTAAATATTTTATAAAATTTATCAAAGGACTTTATTTCTTTTTCTTATATCCTTTTAAACCTAATTCTTAGAAATCATCTGTGTAAGAAATAAAACTAGTTTGTGATTTCATACCGACAAATCAAACATAACTTTTTATGATTAAAAGTTAACCCTTCAAATTCTATATAGTAATTACCAATTAAAAGTTCAGAAGCTTTTGAAACAGCGATAAGAATTTATATTTCATGAATACAGAAAATGTATAGCCCGTACGACATGTTATTTATCGTGATTAGTTCACAGGCTTTCTCACCACTATAGCGTTCAACGTGTTGATTGCAAAGATAACGGAAATCAGCGACACCATTCAGAGCTCAACCTTGATACAGTTCCATGTATGAAGGTGGTTCATTAGTCCAACCGATGATTACCTTAGTGCAAAACGTGGTACCGGTAGTATCACGATAGCTTTGGATAAGTCGATTATAACTGACCGTGCCCAAAGGTAATATAAAGTCTGTCAGATGTAAACAAGGATGGCAATTAATGCAGATTGCGAGGGTCCCGTGGCCTAAACGGAGCTATCGAATTATCTCGCCAAGACTGGCAGTGCGATACAGGTTGGGTGCACTAAAGTTATCATATTTGCTGAAAAGCCTCAAGACCATGGACGGAAAATTTTTATTTATATTAATAATTGTAGGTTATCATATTATTAGGTATATAATTATTATGGAGAATAAATCCTCTTTTTCCTCATGTGTATAGTGTCAGTTGATGGTTCAATTTGAGATTACTTTAAATATACTCTGCAGAAAATATGTATTTAAGTTAACGTTTATTAATCAACTTGATCGTTTATAAAAAGTTTATAGAATAAACAACGTGACTGGAAGAAGCACCTCGAAAAATATATTATCCAATACTGACAAATCGGAAGCATATTTATTTATATTTTTTATCTGATGATAAAAAAAACAGTATAGAAACGTACATCCTTCTTAAATGTTACATTTTGTTTATGATCTTTTCTAAACAAACAATTTTTCTTATAAAAGTTGTTTTATAGAATATAAAATGGATTTATGACAAAAACGAGTGGAGCAGTTGAAAACCGGTAAATAAATTAAAGAATTAGAAGATACCGTCGTATTAGCTATAACCACTAAAGTGATTAAGAAAGTAAATAAATATCTACGTAGCTCCTGTATCGCAAAATTAATGAAAACGACGCTGAGAAGCAAGTAAAAGCAATGGAAAATGTGAAAGATGGATCTTGGATTTTATAAAATGGAGTACGACACCGAGTATATCCGTACATAGAACTGAGTGAGGTGGTCGAAAGTGTAAGGACGCGTGCGGGGGTGGCCAGGTGCATACTCCCGCATCATAAGTGATTACCAGGAAAGCGAGGGTGGTTTGGAAAAAAATATGTTCCGACACGCAGTTGGCATAACTGTACTCTCAGTGATAAAAACAGATCAAACAAGTCGAAATGATACTAGAATTTCAGATAATGGAGAATTTGCCCTGTTCGATCCATTTGTTTCCTTTTGCTTCGAGAAATTCTTACACTCGATACTGTCGATTTTTAACCGACACATTTTTCGTACATTTTTATACAAAATAAAAATTGTCTTCATTAACTGCAGGATATATAAACTAAATAGCAAGTTCCTTTGTTCTTCAATAACTTTAATGCAAGTATCCAAGTTTGCTGTAAATGTATAAAATGTGCATTATATTAATCAGAACGCTCTTAAAGTATATGAGTAATACGTATTAACATGTAGTAGTATAAAGTAATATGAAGTAATGTATAGGACGAATTTAATTGCTTTCAAACTCTTGCACTATAACTAGTCAAACTCGTGATAAAGATTTTGAAACAAAAAGCGTAATAAAATTTGATTCATCTGTCATCAAACTCTGAAAATAATTTTTATATTGAAATTTTCTTGACATGTCTCACTCAGAAACCCGTGATTCATCATCAGCTAGGGTAATGAAGCTGGTCACTATGGGGTAACCAATTGTTGTACCTTCGATTTGCTTTCAAGAATAACAAACTTTATATTTATAAAACAAGACAAATTAAATTTTTGTATACCATTATTTTATTTATACGTTGATACAAAAATGAAACATGGTTTGTTACTAGAAATTTCATTAAAAATGCAAATTTAAGACGAATTCTTTGCATAAATACAGTGGTATTTTTATTAACATATAAGATATTGTTTCAATACATGCATCGCGGTATTTAAAATGCGTCAACCATCAGAAAACCACAGCAATAAATTGCTGCTCACCGACCGAACATACCAACTGCTGCCGCAATCTCTAAAACAATCCCACATTCTCTAGACCAAAATCCGGTGGTTCAGTCGTTCCATATGCGGGAAAATCCAGTGTTCTGCAGGAATCGAACCAGAACAAGATCAGTATTTCGCAGTTCCGTTCATAGGACAGCTATCGTAGCCGATCAAAGGGTGTTAAGAGCGATTACGGGGGTGTATTGACATTATCTTTCATGGGGTTGTCGAGCGGCTGGTCGGTGGTCGGCTATCGATCGTCCATGAGGATAAATACTTGCGTGTATCGTGGGATAGCCAACCACCTGCAGGGGGCAGGTGATGTCGGACATAATCAGAACGGGGCAACAATCCGCGTCACCCTCGCCTCGGTAACATTTGTTTCTCTGGTGTGTCGCAATGTGGTGCGGTGACTCATGGAACGCGAAAGAAGAGATGAATTAACTGATAAGATGGACGAGCCGCGCATGCAGTAACGAAAATCATGTTGCTACCACTTGCCCGTGCCGTGATATCCTAAAACTTCAGGGTGCCACTTACAATTCGAGGTCATTTTTAGCAAACGTGAGTTCATACGATAACTTTTCGCGCCGACGGACCAGAAAGACCTGCTCCCCGTTCGCGTCGTTTCAGCTGCGAAATGTTTAAGATAATTTCTCTCCGAAGGGACAAGGTCCTTTGCTAACATTGTAGAAGCTGTATCGTCTCTTGCAACATAATATATTGTCCTCTAAAATTTTATTTCATCAACGGAATATAATTTCTGTTTTTTATTCTTCTTATTTAATCTGTTCTGTTTGCATATTAATCTTTTGCAACAATATTGCACTACAGGTTTCTACACTGTTATGTGCTGAAATAAAACTATGTTACAAAGGTACATGTCGAATCGTTGTGTTTCTAAGATTGTTGAGTTACGCTTCAGCATAATTGGAAATGAAACAGAGTATGTATAAAACGACGATGTTGTTTTATTGATTTGATTTGTTGACATTGATTTTAATATGACGCCACGAATACGTACATTAAATTTACATAAATTTACGAATCTGACGAATACACGAATTTAGTTTACGAATTCACAGAATACGGAAGAACTGTGACAAATGTTTTGGTATACATCTTCATTGTTATAAAAATATTAATTTTCGAATAAACAAATTAAACGTATTTCTCAATTGATTTCTCCAGATTATTGTGCAAATTATACTGATTTAAAAATACGTCCACAAAATATTCGTACGTGCAATAAATCGGTAAGCGCATTTGCTAATTATATGTGTGCACGAATATTTCAAAGTACTAGAAATTACCAACATCTGCCTCTGCATATAGGGTGAGCTCTAAATCGCGATACAAGTGGCTTGAGGGTAACTCTGAGCTCCGGCATAGGGTATGACGATATATAGTGTATAGAAACACTAATTATTGCTAAATTAAACAAATTTTATAAATCTCCGAAAGTTGTTCTATTATTTCAATTTAATTTAAAGACATACTTGTACTACTATTTATTGCTTTTAAATACATACCAAAGAAGTTTACAATGATAATATTTGTTTTCCTAAAACTTGTTCATAAAACGATTGTTTTTACAATTTATCATATTTTTATCACGAAATAATTTATAAAGCAAAGAAGTTCAAAATTGTGAAATACATGTAATTAAAAATGCTAATTGTTTAAATATATTGGTTTTTAAACACAGGTACAAAATGGGTTTCATATTTAAACGATCTACATACACAGAGCTAGGGAAAAGTATTATTTAAAATCGTAGTTAGTAAATGACTACATTATATATAAATTATACCATTTTAAACATTATTTAAGGAAGGATAACAATATTTTTGATTTCTCTAAATATCCTTAATGTTTTGCATCTAAACACTTATAGACAGACTTCGTAAAACAAAAATATCTGACATTGAAACTACCATATTTACCGTCAGTCTCGTTACGTCCCACGAGTCGGGATTATCAAGTTCAAAGGGTTAAAAAATCCTATGTAATTTGTGTAACTGGAGCAGATCATTATCCCAGTCGATAGAGTTACGCTTACTACAGTTACCCCAGAATCCGCGGCGCACTGAATGAAAGTAGAAATCTCGCGTGTCCTTCGCAAGGACTATTTCTTGCCTGGTCCCCACTCTATGGCGCGCTAATGCCATAAGAAAGGGGAAATCCGCGCGGCTAGCAGACTAGCGCTAGACGCCGCTGGACCGGTCCTCGATAAAAATTCTACCGGACACTTGAACAGCACTGTGCAGGCTCCAGCAGTTATTGGGTGTCGCATTCACTAGGTTAGTACTGTCGATCAACGTAGCCGGATCTCTTTAGCGTTATTCCCCCTTTCGTCCGCCCTTCTTGTCTTCCCCTCATACTATTTCTTCATTTTGATGATGCGGGTCCGCTGAGCGGTATGCCGTAGCTATATGTATACAACTCGTACCCACTGGCCTACACCAGCGCTGGCCTGGCAACCTGCTTCGATTCTCTCTTCTCTTCTCTTCCTCCTCCTCTTCTTCTTCCTCTTTCGAGGCTATAAACGCAGCTTGTATCCTTCGACTTTTTCCATCCACCCAGGGATCGTTGTCCCTTAATCCACGTGATTCGCATGATCCACGCGGTGTCGTCTCGGTGAGCAAATGAGCTGATAGGAATCGCAGATGTCTCTGTACTAGCGTGCGACGTGTGCTCTAGTGCGATGTAAGAACGAATTCGATCTTACTAATCAAGTAGTTTTACAATCGTTTTCAAAACTGTGTTTTGTTTAAGTACAACACTTTTGTAAAATATAAGAAATAACGATTGAAAAGAGTTACATTAGCTAACAATAAGAAAATACTCTGGTCCATAAAATGAGCTTGTAGCTTCGTTTGTGTTTTCACTTTTTAATTTTATTATTTAGAACCGTATAAACTTGATATTACAATGTAATTAACTCCTACATAAGGTGTTTAAATGCAGGGATAGGGAATATTGCTCTATCGCCAACCCTCATTTTTATATAGTTCTTTTTAATTTACATAACAATATTGAAATCTCAAATGCTGTCGCACCGCTTAACTTTTGCCGTTTTAATTCGATCAAACAGAATGCTTTAATTCTGTGAAATTCTGGAGGTTGTCTGCGTGACAGTCAAGGTGTTAGACGAAGATGAAACCTTGAGGACGACAAAGACCGAATGTATTACCAACATCAGCGAAGCGTACGGTTGTTTTCAATGAATCACCAAATTGTAGCAAGTCCATTTGTCAATGGTGGCTATGCTAGACCGCGAGTAGAATTGCATCTTATCAACGTTTATCGGCGCTGTAAGACCCGCACGTAAAACGAGAGGACACAAGAAAATGTATAAAACCATAATCTAAGAGGGTATCTCTCAAACGAACTTCGATGTCCGTGAATTCTCTTTCGGCCATTACGGGTCGAAGAAGAATCGACGAAGGGGTGGATAGAGGGAGGGACGCCGGCTAGTTAATAGCGCGACTAAGTACTTTATGCGACAGGCACGCGCGAGTTCTCTCTTTTTCTGCGCGATGATTTTTCGTGGTGGATAGATGTGGGCATAGGGGCAGCCAGTCCGGCCGTGGTATCCAAGGAGGCAGGCGAGCAGTCAAGTTAGGTGCTATGAACGCTATTTTCGTGTTCGAGGAGCCGAGTGACCCGACACCGTGCGCCTACGGCAGGTGCTTGCCTCTTACAGCCTTCTCACTGGTGTCGGCTCCTCTCATACCTTTAATGCCGCCTTGGTAAGAGCCAGACCCGAAAGAAGTAAGCATCTGCTTCTCTCTCTAGACGGTCGCGCGAGTTTCAGATCGTCGGAAGCACGACCAAGTGGGGGAGAGGATTGAGCCACGCGCCAACCATCCCCTCCAATCTTCCTTCTTCACCTTTCACAGTACTTCGTGTCCATTGTACTACCTATATGTACCCTGCATGTGTGTTCTAACGTGCAGACTGTGCTCGGACACGTGACGCAACCGGTCAGTCTGCGCATTAACAAATATACAAACTCATTTCTTCGGAAAAAATTCCGCCTTTGATCTCTTATGAAAGGGAGTTCAAGCAAACCGTATATATTTCGAAATGTCAAAGAGTATGTATGAGAACCGACAAAAATCATCCTTGTTTGAATGAGACCCTCCGCACCTTTAACGGGGTGTTCTAGTCTAAAACATTAAAATGATCTATTTCTTTTCATTTCCTGAAAGTATTTGCTTGCGAAAATATTTTTGTAAGAGGAATTATCGTTGGATTATTCATTAACACGTTGACGCGGCGTGCATCACCGTGTCAGACCCGTGGGCTGCGTACGTTTGTTTATTTTGCTTGCATTTCACAAAATAGATACTACAAAATAGGTTTATGTTATTTTATCTGAACATTATAAACAGATATTCAATAGTAAAAACATAGAAATTCAATATTATTATGAACTTAACATAATTATTTAATTTTTGTAAATTTCGGTCGCCGATTCGCAGAGAAAATCGTGAATATCGGTGCCGGCGTCAACGTGTTAAAAAAGATCGATTGATCGATGGAATACGACCTTGTACATAGGGCGTAAAGATCAAAAATACAATCAAAATACATCCTGATCCATGCAGGTTGGCCGAAGGTAAAGAAATTCAGATTTCCTTCTGAGGAAGATCCTCCTCTTTATGGTCGTCGGCTTCTAAATTAACCGTAGATATTATTTTTATCTATATAATAAAAAATCTTTAAACGCATTCTTCTCAAAACTATGCTTTTTTAATTAATTTCCATAAGATAAACGACGCAATTAAATCTTTGCGAAGTGTCAATAAAATTGCTGAAGATATTTTTAATAGCGAGAACTCCTGGAGACCGCCAACGGAGCACAATAATTAGCTCTTCTAGTATAAGATTCTTATCAGTTCGAAAGAAACCACAAAGCAAGAGAGGCCATTTACAAGGACGAAGGGAGAGCGTAAATTTGAGCAGAAGTCACAGAAAAAAAATTGCAACTGGTTTCGCGCTCACGCTGCTGCTGGAATAACGTTCCCCGTTGAAACCAGGAAAATCGCCCTGCGCAAAATCACGCGGTTTCGAAAAAAGAGAAAAGATAGAGGCGACGATCGCGACAGATGCACGGGGAGACATAGCTGAATTCGCTTCCACACCTACGACTCTTTTCTCGAATACGAATCACGTGTAATCTTCGATAATACGTCCACTGGAAGCGTTCAACCCTTTTCGAGCCAATGGAAACCACCTACGAAAAGGTTCCAGCGGGGTTATTTGAATAAGACATCAAGACGATGGAACTGGGACAGCTGCGAGGCTGGCTCAGCGTTTTTCGAGTTTTCCAATGATTTTTGCATGGCGCAGATGATGCGGGCACGCGACCACCACCTTTTCCAGACCCTTTTCTCCTTCTTTCTCGATACCCGCAGAAACCCTTTCGGAAACTGTCCACCGTGAGTTACGAGGATCTCGATGCCCCGGACGGAACCAGGCAAGAGCAAAACAGAGCCTGCCGCGGCAGATGCTCGGTTTTCCTGATTGAAAAACGCACCACCGCCAACTGTGAACATGTCAAAACAGGATAATCCCCTGGGCTTCTTCCGCTAGGATACGCAGCCTATATACTTCACATTTTCATTCAAATGTAACGTTAAAAGCATTCATATATTCGCACTATGCCCCAGCGGTCTAAGACGCGATTCTTGCTGAGTAAAATAATTTTTGTGGCTATATATCACTCTACATCTGTGTGTAGTAACTCACTAAAATATTCAAACACCCTATAAGGTGGAATAACCTGCTAAAAATTGAACCAAATATGTTGCATTCTTTCAGATACTACATGGACTAAGTTACTATACGATGTCTAAACCAAAAGAAATTGTTGTCTAAATTAAGATAAAATTAAGATCATTTTATATCTATTTCCATCCATGTAATTAAACGTTTATGTATTTGCGTACATGTGTTTGTAAAAATATAAGTTTAGGATAAATTGTTATTAATATTAGTTACATAATGTATAATATTATTATTATATAATTTTATTTATTGTATAAGTTATTATATACATATACAAATATTATAAGTTATTACAACAATTGTAATGTTGAAAATTGTTGGATTAGAAAGTGTATTGAACGTTTATCTAGCTATACTCCAAAATTGTTTATTTAATAAAAAAATTCGTGATCACTCTAACGTACTAGCTAGATTATAGAAATAATACGTTTAGGGTAGATACAACAGGGTTTGTCACGATTCTACAACGATGCCTGTACGATGATTCACACGTTTTCGGTTTTAACGTACAAAATAGTGGATGATGACATGATATATCGTAAAACATTTGATTCCCACGCATTTTGGGTTGCGTGGCACTGTCTGGTACCCACAACCCATAACAGCTCACCCTAACTCAAGCTACCCCTTCTATGTGGTAAAAAAAACTCCTTCAAATCGAGCTTGCAGGGGACCTCGTTGCGTAATTACTGAAAGAGAACCTGGCAATAACAACAACGACGACGTCCGCGACGATATAACCTACACCATATGGTTGTTTCCCCCACGAAGTAACTCAATGCTTACCAAAACACTATGCAAAATGATCTATGAACACGTTACGGCATCGCGTTCATAAAAATCGTTCATTATTTTCCTTATTCGTTCGTCTTTGTGGGTATGAATCATACGGTCGTATAATTAGCAACTCGTGCCTGAAATATTCTGTACTTCTCGGTTGGTAGCACTTAATTATAAGTAATAATAAAATTAGCATGTGTTATCGCTTTTCTGAAATCAATATGGAAATTCGAAAATCTTTTATTTTCAGATTATAATCACAAACATATTGCCGGACTAACCATATAATTTTAACACCATAGGATTACTTCAAATCATTTCAAATTATTTCAAATTATTTCAAATTATTTCAAACACTTCCAAATGCTAATAATTAGCCTGTGGGTTTTAAAATAAAATGAAGGATGTTTACATATTAATTTAAATATATTAAAATTATTTGAGGAAGAAAGAATATTATGGTCCTCACATATACACATTTTCATAAATCAGGATACAAATTTAATATTACGTTTACGAATAACATTTAATGTAGCCGGTCAAGAATGACTTATTGAATTAAGTGCTTAATTCAATATACGCCAAAGAAATGAGATTTAAGTATTTCGATTAGATAACAGTATTATCGAATTGAGTATGGTAGAACCTGTATGTGATCAATAAACATGAGCGAAATGATTTTTCGAAGAGCCGACTGCTCGTTCAATGTCTGATATTGTAAACATGGGATTATTTCGTCGAGAAGCCTCCGCCAATAACATTTGAGATACCAATAAAGTGTAGATAGATCATGAATGGTCACCTGACCACTAGCCACATGTCATCGACATGCTTACAATGAAATGCAAAACGTTCGGTTATCGTGAGATAGTAAGTGGTTACCACAAACAATAATAAGTGGTTACCGCAAACGAACAGAGCGAGCACAGGTTTCAGCAGCATCGCTGCTCGTGAAAGCTGCGCTGGGACGAACACTACCAACAGAAAGGAAAAAGAAGAAGGTAAGTACCTATTGAGTAACATTTCTGCCGTTTACGATCTTTTTGAACGCGAGAAAGAAATGGAAAACAAAAAAAAAAGAGGCGTGAAGAAGACGGCACGAGAACAGAAACCGTTGCGGTTTACGGGGGTTTTTACGGTGTAATATCCACGGATACGCCGCTGTTATTATCTACCAGGGCGATAGAAAGCGGTTGTTTTTTAATAGATCATTCTCATCGCCTTTCATTCTCAAGACGGGTAACGACCTAAATAATATGTATGTATGTAGGCTTGCTACGAGCATGATACGCCAATTTCTTGCAATGAAACAATCCGCCACCACATTTACTCTAAATAAGTGAATAATAAGATAAAGTTTCTTGAGAAAATAATCACTATATATGTTCAAACTTTAAAAACATAAATACATAAAAATTCAAAAATATAGTTCTAGTTATTAAAAAAAAAAGATATAATTCTCGAATTATCGAATGGGTCACTTGATGACCCGTGGATCAAAGGCTGCTGATGTCTGTTGTGTAGGTTTGTTCGTGAATATTTCTTTAAGGTACTTGTAAGTAATGTCTTTTGATTATTATACTATATTTTTATTTACTTAACAAATGCTAGATCAAGCTAGTGGTTAGCTGGATTTAACCTAGTTTCATGGTTATAAAATGCTAACCATGATGAAGTGTTATAACATTTCTTTCGTGTGAAATAACTTGAGTTCATTCGTCTGATATTGGAATACCTGTAAGCTATTCATGTGGTACATATGAACCATCATTTTTGGGCAGCCTGGAATATGATATATTATTTTATTTTTACGTTTTCTTTATTATTTTACAAATTATGTTGTTTTATTGTTTTACTAGGGCGTCAGCATATTACTTAAGTAATTTTTGTAACAAATATTCTATTTAATAATTATAAAAGTGTTATCTATATATTCCTTTACAACGAATTACTTGTCATAGTCACTTATAAAAATTATACCTTATTTTTTGTATTATACATATCCTGCTGTATTCATAAAATCAGAGAGAGTACATACATACACCCTGTTGATTAACCTTTAAATGATCAGTATTCTTTCAAGAAAAAATTTACAAAGTTTATAGGAAGCCACTGCAATGACATAGACAATCCAGTAAAGAAACTAATTTAAATATTCCTATGTTATGAATAACAATCAGTGCGGTGAATTAGTATATGTATAATGCTCATATGCTTTAGTATAATGTATGAAAAGAAGTGTGTGCTCCAAATATATTATTCAATCGTCGTTTATATTTCTGGATAAAAAGATGTCGGTTCTTTATGATTATCGATCCTCTAGTTATATTTCCTGTATCATATTGTATTACACATTATCTCTAAAGTTGTGCATTTATCCGAAAAAAACATTATCCATGCGGGAGAAAGTCGGTAAGTCTTTCTGTAGGCTGCAGTTCTATAGACAAAAGAAAAGACGTGCTTCGTACCCGCCGAATTTCTTTCGCGAGCAATTCGGCCCCAGAAACAATGCGAAAGTTGGGCATCAGATGGTAAACCAGACGAACGTGGACCATCTGGTGGTCCACCCTGGCATACGGCGAGCATCCGATGTATAAGCACGCAAAAAAAGTCCAAAACCCGATACTCCGAACGCGAGCCTACAGGAACATTAAGATAGCTAAGCCGGGCAAGTCAGCTGTAAAGGATAATCCAGATTAAATCGAATGAAAACAATCCAGATACTTCAATAAACAATATTAAAGCATTTATAAGGGGTTTTATGGAAGACCCTTAATCCAATAACTTCCTTCGTCTCGGTCAGGATTTCATTCACCTAATTGATATGAGTCACTTCGTTTACGC
The DNA here is from genome assembly GCF_028453695.1 of Augochlora pura. NCBI lineage: Eukaryota > Metazoa > Arthropoda > Insecta > Hymenoptera > Halictidae > Augochlora > Augochlora pura. The sequence goes on from NC_135780.1 coordinate 7,628,695, forward strand.
TACATCCTGATTTGCGTTCTCAACTTTGTTAGGTGAATTCTGGATTCTGGATTGCGATTGGTTGAATTCACTGAAATTGTGCGCCATTTTTATCTGACAGGGATACAATAGTGTCCAATGGAAAATTTCCGATTTTTCCATTTTGTGCATTGAAGAAGACTTCATTGTGTTGTCTACATATGTACCTGAAGAAGTCTTATTAATACAATTAATTGATGAGTATTAGTACTACTTGCTATGAAATAGAATTTAATAATTCAACTGTCTTGGATGTTTAAGGTCACTAATAAATAAGGATATGTTACATATCGCAAAATAGTTTTCGGTATAATTATTTCTACCTGAGGTCTAGCATCATCTAAAAAGGATTTCAAATATGTACTGTTTTGTTCAAAATATTTGTAGGCTCACTCTTTTGCGAAATGTAAAATTACTTAGAGAAGAATTTTCTTTCGTAAAGAATTCGAGTGATTATTTAATTCAATGGTTTGCCAATGTGGAGCATTATTTTGAGCAGTATAAGATTTAAAGGTAACCAAAAAGATGATTAAAGGTTATAGAGCAAAGCAATCACATGTAGTCAAATAAAATTGACCCCAAACGGTAAAAACCGTTTGCATTTATAATTTTACAAGTAAAATTCCATGTTAAATTGTTCTGTATTTCTTTTTCGGACTATTTTCGTTCAATAAAACTTGCTATAAATAGTAAAAGGTCGTTCTTCATTTTTCCTTGAGAAAGCAAAGTTATATTCCGATCAACCCAATTGTTTTATACGTATCATAGTGCGACAATGTAAGAAAATAAAAGTTGCGGGTTTAATCGTTCTACATTTTCTCCTTGGACCATTTTCGTAATTGGCGGCATGTATGTAAGGTAACTGGTAAGGTAATCAGGGCGAAACGAGATATGCTGGCCAGTATTTTACGATGTTCAATGCAATTTGACGTTAGTGCAAGCACGAGCCGACAGGAGAGCGAGCGCTTTGTTTTTCAAGGGTAAAATAAGACGGTTAACTAAATATGAGGCGATATGGTGGCCGAGTCACGTTTGGGAGAGGGCACGTGCAGCACGCGTGCTTCGACTTTGTATACCGTACCGGCGAAAGAATAGCGGCTTTGCAATTCCACGGTTCTGTAATAAGACTCGTACGATGGCGAATATATAATTCTGTTTGTTAGTGTCAAGGACGAACCCGAGTTTAATTATTTTTTGTCTCCGAAAAGAGATGCAACCGTGGAAACAACATTGAAAAAATCTATGAAATCCAAACGTGAGTAAGACATAGCAATTGTTCTGTAGTATATGTATGACGTAATAAATGAATACTGAATGGAACTCTACTATTACAACAATTATGTACAATATATGATCATAGACTTCGGCTGTTGCAACTATAATTGTTGCTTGTAATCTACATCTGAGCTATGATTTTTTCTAGACTTCGTATTTTATGCATTATTCACAAAAATAACTAGATCAGAATTTTCATCTAACTTATGTTTCTTATTACTATTTTAGACTATCTTCGTATCTCATAAAAATCCGAACATGTAATTATTAAAACTCTTGAAAATGAACTCTTTAAAACAAGAAAATACGACGATATAGATATAAATTGTGTGATCATATTTCCAAAAATTAAATCTCGAAAAACTGAAAGGTAAGGACGATATAATTGCTATTCTGGGCAACAGAATTTGTAAAAATTACCTGGCGGTTATCAAATGCAAAATTGCATTGTCCACTGGGACCATGTGATTATAGAAAGTTCCACATGCTGCGTACGCAGGGTGTTTCCTTTCCCATTTTCAACCCTGTTTTTCGAAACGTTTCTTTGTCTACCGTGGCGGCACGTACCCCAGTTTAGCCGGAATGATTTACAAGTCAGTCCAGCGTGAAGGCAGGTGACCGTGCCGGTCGAACGCTACTTAAACACTTGCACGAGCCATGGACGTGGACACGGCTTCACCAGGAAACGCATACCGCCACCGATAATCATTATAATTCGGCATCCGTCCACCGCTTTTGATCAGCATACCTCAATGTATTATGGAAATCGGCCGAATACCACAAAATCTTCACGGTAAGTAATAATTTGACGATCAAGGCTGTACGGGCACGAAGGTTCCCGGCGAACATGAGCGAGTTAACGAGCTCGCGAATATTTAAGATTCTGCCATGCGTTCTGGAATCTGAACCCTCTCGATAAGCGACGAGCCGTTTTGCCGTTCCACGAGCGATCGCCGATGAAGATAAGGGTTCGCCGCCCTTCGAGATGATCCATCGTCAAAATTGAGATCGCTTCGAGTCCTCGCACCGATGGAAGAAGAACGTGAGACTACTTTAACGCTCGGGGATCAATCTCCTCAAGCAGGATTTCTTCTTTTGCCGTGAGCAAAGGTCGAAACTGCATCGGAACGAGCATCGTCCAGTCATTAGACCGTAAAATCATCGTCTGCGGGGGTCCCGAGTAACTCGGAATCCAAGATCGCTGTTGGAATCGTTCGGTCGTAACACTTTCTGGCAAAAAAGCGAACGAAAAAGAAACACATTGATGAAAATCAGTGATCTGTTACACGGTCGCTTTTGTTCAATGTAACAGATGTAATCTCATTTAAAGTTTTTCAATCTTTCATTTCAAATCACATATTTTGAGTGAATTTCTTTCTACTAGTACTCCACTTTTCATTAAAAATGAATCTATTAATTTGAAGCTTCATTTTTTGAATGATCAGAAATGTTAGTTTTGATCTAAGGATAGCAATGCAATAAACCTACACACGTTTTGCTATTTTTGTCAGTACTCATTATTTATGTAGGTATTTTACATTTAATGATAGACTGATAATGTGTTATAAAGTTTCTGGGATGAATGCAGACTTTTTGTATAAATGTTTAAAAACCACATATATTTCTACGAACTGTTGAAAACACTTCGTTGAAGACACTTTCTTGTCTTCTATTCAACCCAAAATTTCGTGATAATAACTATAATGAATTATCAAAAAATAAACAATATTAAAAAGAAATATAAATATTTATATAATATTTTAAATTTGATCCATTACAAATGATATAATCTCCACGTTTGTATAAATACGTTAAATAAAAACAGAAATTTTTTCAAATTAATTGTCATACGCGCGTAGTTTTAAAGTAATCGTAAAATAAGGAGGTAATCGCGAATAATAATTGAAGTGAAGATAAGAATTAAATTAGTACAATTTGTGATGCTTGAGCCAAATTGCCGTAAAGAAGTACCTCCGAAATTTCTCCCATCTGTTGCCGAGTATACGCAGTGTCATATTGTATTGCAGCCTCGTTAGCCACGTGCTTATTTCGAATGTATTCCACTTTTGCATTACGAGCACCAGTAAGAATCACTTATTCCTGATAAAAAGGTCAAATAGATGGTAAAAGTAACGAGGAAAGAAGAAAGAAAGTAACGGAACGGTTTTTACAGCCCGCTGAATTGCCGATGCAGACGAGTTAATATGTCAAGGTCTTCGAAAAAAGGCGCTTGAATTTCACGTCTCGCGGAACTAGCAACAGCCTTTTAATATTTGCCCGGCGAATCGTTAACACGGCTGACCCGTGCGCAAGTTCCCGACACCCTTCAATTACTTCTCACGTACCAAACCGAGCCGTTTTCGATAGATTATGGTTTGCGCTCACGCACTGTACGAGACCATGAGGGTACCATAAATATCAGTTTGTACAAGAAACTGAGAACGGTCGGAATATTGTTACGCGAAGGTTCCGCTCGCGTCCACGGATTCTCTCAAACGAACGTATCGCGTGCTACGGGAATTTATTATAATTTCATATAATTATATTAACGTGAAAGCTTTACCGTTCGTCGACATTATTTGATCCTTCTACTCGGTGAAAACCGATATTGTGTTGGATGTGACCTTTTTCATAAGCCAATGATTCACCGTTCACGTGTTTCTCTTGCCAATTCGAATTCAATTTTTTACGATTGCAATTTCTTCGTAATTTACACTTATGATAGCAATGGAAATTTTAAGCTAAATATAAATATGACATACAGCGATAAATAATTGAGTTAGAATGGCGTAGGCCACTTTTCTCTCACTGTGAGGAACAAATATATAATAATAACGCGTGTTTTGTTTACTTAAGTTAATTTATAGTAACTTTATTATCTATTTCACTCGTTTTTTAAACATTTTTCAGGTATACATTATATTTTTTGAAGTATTAATGAAATACCGAGTTTTAACCCTAAGCGAAGGGTCGATTTCTAATATCAAGCACTTCTCTTCTACATTTGTAGCAATATTTTCATTTGTGATAAACTCAATAAACTAAACGATTATTGACTGGATTTATAAACCTGTAAGAAAACTTGAAATAAGACTTTAAGAGTTGAATAAAAAAAGAATAATCCGTAATTTTATTTGTCAACTACTTTTCTTATACATAAATGTAATGGAAGAGAATGTGATGCTTTCTTATGAAATACGAGTTCAGATAACGTGTGCAACACATGAAACATTTGTATTGAAAATATTAATACATATTAACATTAATTTACATTAATTACATTTTTCTCAGATACAATATTATCGATGTTTGTTAATACTTTTTTAACATATTTACACTGACTCTGTTAATGAAGATATCAGATTCGTGTCTGTGTTCCTCGTTATCATAAAAACTAAAACCCCACCAAAAAATACTTCAAACAAAAGTTACTTTCTTTTTGCATAAAATCAGATTCTGAAATGAAAACTATACCATTCTAAAGTCACCATATTGGAACTTCTTTTCTATTGTTAAAGTTAAACGATTTATTTATCTGATCTGTTTTAAATCTATACACACACATACATATATTGAACTTATATCTATATTAATCGATTATATTAATATAATTATAATAATTGATAAGAATTATAATGTATTATAATTACACAATATACATTAATAACAACTAAAATTATATAAATTATATGATTAAATTGTATTAGTAGTCTGATAACTAGATAACGTTTTGGCATAAAACTTTATGTTATAACAATGTAACAGAAAATTATTATTTTCCATCTCGGTATTCTTTACAAGCAGGACCACTGCATCGACTCAAATCGGATGTATCGCAAAGAATCGCGTTGCCGCAACAACGTGGGGCTCTTGGCGAGAAGACCGACGATCGACAATGTCCGAGAGTGTGGGGCCAGTGTGCAAGGTAAGCGCAGGACGTAGCGGAGGCACGTGCTATCGCGTTCGTCTAGTGGCGCGGGAGTAGATACCGCTTGGCGCGCGATGTTTGTTCACGAGAGTAGAAAAAAAAGTGCGAGGTTGTGTGTTGTGTGACGACCACGACGAAGGAGGCGGCGAAGTAGGTGTTAGAGCCGGGCTACGTTGAATCGGCTCGTTGTTAGCTTTCCCGTTTTCCTTCCTCCTTTTATCTGAACCTCCTCTCTTCTTTCCCTCTTTACAACGTTTACCACCGACCTCTCGTTCCTTTTCTCTCTCTCTCTCTCTCTCTCTCTCTCTATCTATCTTTTCCTCACGAAATCTCTCTTCATCAGTCTGCTCGTCCAACCGTCGGTCTGTCCTTCTTCTCTGCGGCGCAGGAAACTGCTATCTGCCGGAGCTATCTCATAAAATAGAGTACACACGTCGTTGTCGATTCGGAAGACTTTTCAGTAGAATCGTAGCTGGAAGCTGCTAAAAGATTTCATCACATTTGCTTCCAGCCGTGAAATCGAGTCTGCTACGGTTTCCTCTCTCCAAACAATCTCAACATGAACGTACTTTTTCTTATTCTAATAGTGATTGTTATAAAAAGCGCGCGAAAACGAATACCGGTTAACGCCAGGATTAAAGAGCACTGTTCTATTTAGCCTTGTAAAAGTAACAAGGTAATAGTGATTTGGAGTTTTTAATGATTTTTATCATAATATAGAGAGCCCGAAATTTCGCCGAAGACACCTGATATTTTTATGAAAACTTGAAATTATTCCATTGCAATAAAAAGATAGTGAATGAATAACGTTTTAGTAAGCTTTCGTAGATATGCAATATCGTATCACCTATACAACATGAAGATTAAGACAAATTTCTTCAGAATTTCGTAAAAATTCCATAGCTGCACAAGATCCGCACTTATAGCCGTTGCTACAAAATTCAATGGTGCAAAAAATCTTTATTTTACATAAAGATCCCCAGGCTAGTCATTACATAGAATTTGATGGCAACGAATACATATTAGAAACATCGTTTTTAAATCATAGAGAAATAAATCAAGATAGATAATGCTTCTATCATGGGAAAAATAAGAAATACGATCGACATTAATTTTCCCAAACTTGCTTAACCATTTGCATGCAATCGAGTAACACTTAATTAATAAAACATCGCATAGCTCGATAATTCTCGCATCTAAGGAAGATTTTTTTGATTCTGTTGAAGTATTTACTAAATATCTTTGATCGGCACGGTAATCGCACGCTGGCATCTCAGTTCTCTTAGCATTCATGTCGATAATTTGCCGAGATTGCATATAATTTCTGTATTAAACGGAGAGATACGAATCAGCGCCTTCAGCTACAAATAGTTTATGCAAGGTACTTTCATAGTCCTCGCCCTCTTCCCGAAAATGTTAACAAAGTGACACTTTGTGTGCTGTGTGCACAAGACGTTCTGCCCCACTTATTGTAGTTCCCATTAATGGATATTCGATAATCGTTGCAAACGTTAAACGTTGACTTACAATAACGGATTGCGAGAGAAACATTATCTGTTTTCCAATGTACACTTTACCCCACCATTTTGAGGTCCATTTGCAAAATACTGTAAATTTTGAGAGTGTGTAAAATCGGTGTAATTGCAAAATATAGCGCTTTTTTGGTTGTGATGCGCGCACGTAAAGTTAAATTATACGTTCAAATATTACGGAATTACAGTAATTACACTGTTCATTTCATTAAAATCTTACCAGATACAATAAACATTCTTTGACCTAAAAATTCATGCGAAGCGGTAAAACCAAATTGCCTTTATAAATTACATACCGACTGCTGGGTCTTCAACTAATTATTCGATTCTTATCCAGTAATTTGAAACGGAAGATTAATATCGTGAAGTTCAGTTCTTAAAATACGTGTGCATTGTTTAATATAAAAATTTGTTCATCATTGACTGTGTAGGTAACTTTATTAGACATACCTTTGTTTTTCTAAATATTCGTAATAGCAATTATCAATTCATATTCCACTGCTACTATTTACAATTTCAATTTAAAATCCGTCATATTTTAACAAGATTCTTGAACAATTTTCGTGAAACAACATATCACTGAAAGAACATTAAAGAATTATTAAGAAAATTTTATATAATCATTAAAATATACCATGGTTTTCAGTAATTATTTCACTGAAAAATTGCTTCAATTTTGTGAACTTCGTGAAAATTAATATGACAGCAAACACCTCTCCTTACCTCGAGACAATTATTTACTAACAATATTAAAATCAAAGTTCAACAGTTTAGAATTTTTTAAAAGATTGTTCAAAAGTGACAATAGTTTCTTTCATAGTCGAACAAAATGTTTGGATTGATACAATGTAACAGCTTCTTTTGGAGGAATTATTTGACAATAAACCCATTGCATAAAAAGTGATGAGAATGATAGAATTGAATTTATTTATAATTATTAAACCACGTTGTGTCTTTATGGAACTTTCGCCTTTGCTTTTTGATAAAATACACAAATATAAGTTTTTCTATAAATAAATATTATATCTTAATAGATACTATATTTCAACAAAATGTTAAATGGCTTTATGGAAATTTCGGGCACTGCAGCCATTAAAAAATCAATTTGTAAACGAGTAAACGAGATGGAGGAGTAAATTTAGAGCGCATGAATGTTCGACCACTAAATCATTTGCCCGAAGAAGAGTCATCGAAAGATGGAAGAGCGTTGATGGTAGAGCAACGTTTGAGAAAATCTGCTTCGAATCTTAAACGGAGGGTCGCGTTTGGATCAGACGAAATTGAAATTTCAGTCGAGAGGCCTGTCGATGGGTAGCACCTACCGCACTGGTTGAGAGCTTGCCGGTTTCGCTTGTGCACAAACAACAGCTACTGTGGTTGAGATGCCATCGGACATTCGTGACAAGATCCCCGATAGAGTTCTCGTGGCACACCAAGTCCTTCCAGAAATTAGTAAATCCCACACGAATTGCGCGCAGCCTGTGCAACTGGCGCTTGGTCAGCTTGTCCTTTCTAGCGGATGCACCGGGAATAAGAAACACGTGCTTGTCAGTACGCCCACGCGCGCATTATCGCTATCTGAAAAAGAAAATATCGATTCTTCGCAAATATTATACTGTAAATACCAGCGTGTTAACGTCCAACGGCAGAACGGTTTTAAGCTGTTTATTCTGGGACGGAATATCGTTGGATTATTCTTAACATACGAGCGGAGGGGCTCGGGTCCGTTTTGACCCAGACTATAAATATTGCTGGTCAACAATCTGGTATCGGACAATTAATGGAAATTTTGAAATGTTATATTCGTATCTATCTATGGAAAGCTAACACGTTCAAAAGGAATACTTTAAGAAGTATATTGAAAAATATAATAGTATTGTATATAGGGTGTCCAGAAACGTTAGGATCAAACTTAGATGGAAAATGTTCATATAAACTTGTGTCTGAAAATGCTTTATTAAAAAGATGTATAAGCGTTGGCTAAACTTTTAATATGCTTTACGTTTATGTTAAATTCTCTCTACCTATTATTGTGACTAAAACGTTATAAACATTAGTAGAAAATTGTCCAGGTTAGTATGCATAAGAAAACAAACATTTAATCTGTATTCTTTGTCTTCTGTAATTTATTATATTTAATCATGTTCTACTTTCATCTTTACAATAATTACTGAGTCACAAAATGCATATGTCATATTTTAAAATTGTATAAGTACTATTGTATCCACATTTTATAAAATCTGTTACGTTTCAAAATCATTCAACAATGTATTATTTACAAAACTATTATTCTGCAAAACTTCCCATACAAAAATCTTCGTTACAGAATTTATTGATTATTCAATTAAGGAACACTGGCTGTATTATTTCATATTATTGCAAATATTAGTTAGATTAACCAATTGTTAATCCATGAATTTTAAAATAAGCCAACATTTGAATTGAACATTGCTTTAAGTAAGGTTTGAATAAACATTAACGTATGGATATTATAAATATTTCGTTTGAATAAACATTAATATTGTAGAAACATTAAATATGTAAAATGCAGGAATACAGAGTTGTTTAGACTTTTCGTAAAATATTGGATCAGATCTATCGTTGTTCCCTTCTTCCGTTATCTTCTCTCCTCCCCATCTCGAGGCCAAGGTGGTGACACCTTGCCACGCGCCATCTAATAATAAATGTACGTCGGACTTTTTCTTCTTATCTTTCTCCGCAAACGTTTCTCTTTCACGCTTCTTACGGGCAACTACACGCGTCCCCGTTCACAAGTTTTCTCATTTCTTCCTTATTCCGTCGGGGGTTATGTATAAGACGTACATGTTCTTTACTAAAATTTCACACTTATGTATTGGCCTGATCGAATCTCGAGTGAAAGCAACATCGAAGAAAAATGGAATGTGTACATATGTAGTAATATCGACGTGTATACACATATAACGTGACTGTAATGCTGTTATGTCAGCAAATTTTTAATAAATTAATCTCGACTTAAATTTTTGCCGCTATGATGTTGTTTTAAATAAATGTAAGTGCAGTTAATGGATTTAAGTTTTGATTAACGTAATATTTAAAGAATCACTTGAAAGAACATATTTCTTTATACGAAAAATATCTTGGAAAGTATTCGATGTATTTATTGATTGTGCCGTGACGTGCATCTCGCATTAGATACTTTTTAATCTCAATATTTTCAATCTGTGCGATGTATAGTAATTCAGTTGCTAAGATTACCTAATGAAAAGAAATTAATTAATATTTTATTATAGGTCTGTTGGACGTTGCTCTGAAGTTTGTTTGGAATTATTGCGTGTAGAAGTTTCTGTTTGTATTTTAATAATATATTTAATGAATTAATAAAATATTATTCTCGACAAAACAGTTTCTCACAGTCTCAATAATATTAAATAGATAGTCTGAAGTAATTTAATGAGTTTGGTAGTTCTGGTGTTAAAATTGATTGACAGAAATTGTTTGCGAAAAGTGGAATTGCAGACACGAAGGTTGAGGATACGACAGGATGCATGATAAAGTACGAGTCTAGGAACCTGCATAATCCACAAGATTACTATAAACTCACCCCCCTTTCTCGGAAGCAACAGACCGTAATCTTTGAACTACGCGACGATAACATTATGCGACTGCGATTACGCGGAATTACGATTATGTACATGGAACAAAATAGGTGTAGCACAACAGAAATACGTTTTGTACAATTTTGTACAACGTTAGCATACGCATATACTGCGCGATCCAATTATTAGAGCCATAGTAAAACAAATATATTTCTTATCACTGTAACAAATATATTCAAATATATTTCATATAAATATTATTTAAATGTATCTAAATATTATTTAAATGTATTTAAATGTATTTAAATGTATTTAAATGTATTTAAATGTATTTAAATGTATTTAAATGTAACAAATATATATCTTACCAGTGTTGCCAAATTTATATTTACTGTTTATATACATACATAACGGTTAGGGGAATAATATGTATTCCGTACAACTATGCAGTCATTTAAGAGCTAGTCAATTCTTAAATTTCATCGAATACTTCAAATACTGTAAATTTTTTAATTTCATTAACATTCTTGAAATTCTTAAAATTAAATTAAATTTTTCAAATTCTTTTATTGTAAAATCACTAATTCATGAAAGTTGCTCTAATTATTTGGTCCTCCACAGGGTGTCACCAAATTGTAATAACTTGTCACAAAATTAAGATCGACCCCAAGAATTGAAGGTCTTCTTCTACGTAATATATTTTACTCATCACGAAACCCAAGTTTGCATAATTTGCATTTACGTAAACATTTGTAAACGAATATCGTAATATATTTAAACGAGGTCATAGCTACAACAAATTGCTTCTGTCGATATTCACTAATCCTAGAGTGTAAGAAATTTTGTGACACCCAGTACGTGCCAACAATTTGCAAAAACTTTTAAACGCATCCTAGCAAAAAGCGACTGACAATCCAGATAGAATGACAAACAAGATGCGAAACAAAAAAAGAAAATCAAATCAATTACATTTTTACCACGATGAAAATGTCCGATACGTTAAAAGCTAACTCTGCATTTCCCCTGTATAAGTGAACAAGTTTTAGCGCGACTGTGCTGTAAAAGTCCGTGCAGTTCCTGATCCGCAAGAAACCACAAAGGTGGATCGAGAGAACTTCTTCGGAATATTTCTTCGGCGCCGATTAGAGCAAATCAAATTGTCAAGGCGCGACGGTAACTCGCGAAAGAAAAGCGCACTGAATCCACGGAGTAAATAATGATTTCCCAAGACGTGAGACTATGTGCTACAATTGAAATGCTCCGGACAGATGTCTGGACATTGTCCTAAACCGAGACGACGCGACGATACCTGTTTCAATTACGGGCAGCTGGGGCACCTGCCAAGAAATTGTCGAAACCCCACCACTGATATGTCGCAACGGGAATCGTCGAAAGTGTCCACGCGAGGAACCACTCCAGCATTCATTGAATTTGCTGTTACGAATACCCAAACACGACGAAGACAGCAAACACAGAACTTTGCGAATATCCAGCGTCTAACAATTGCAACGTTACAATCATTGCCATACAGAGATTGCTCCTGTAATCCATAATGGCTCTCGAAAATGTTTACAAACATTTCAAAACGGATTAACTTGTTTAAAATTAGATGAGGCGAATTTTTTTAGATAACGAAGGGTTCGGTTTAATAAACAATGTCTAAGACATTATTTTTTTAAATTGCAATTGATTAGAATGACATGAAAAATTACATTAGTTAGTTTTTCTTTTGCCATTACGAATTCCAATGATTACTATTGAAAAATCATCTTCCTTGAAAAATCATTCTGGCTTGAGTATTTAAATAATAAATGTATAAATATACAATAACAAATTTATTTCTAACCTTGACAGGAATGAGTTTTTAATTCTTTACTAGGATAGAATTTGATTTAATTATCTTATGAGGTAAAATTATAATTTACTACCGATATAGGATTTTATAGAATTTTTTTTTTCAAGATAAAATCATATAGAATTCAATGCCAAATTACATTCCTATTTTATTGTAAGGATATTAGAGACTTATTTAATTCCTTATTCTTTTTGAATTTATTACCTAGGGGTTGCATTAACAGTTGAGCCATTAGCAACTGCTTCGATTATTATTCTTTACATACATATATTGAATCGTACAACTTATACTTACGAGTTTGCAAATATTACAATCTTATGATAAGTTAAATTTAGTATTAGATTAGCTTCATTATGCACATAATACATATCCATAAATATTTATAACATTCACATAGATACATGTTCACTTATATGTAGAGACATACGTGAATTCATACATAATATATTCACATACAGACTCACACGAGTATAATAATAAATTTTGTTTAGCATAATTACATTGAACATTTAAATAACGCCATGTTGCAAAAACATTTCAACTGGAATCACATAGGATTATTTTTTAACTATTTTTACTATAAACGAAAATCAGATGCCTACTCTATCAAACGACAGAATTAACACGTTGACGCCGGCGCCGATATTCACGATTTTCTCTGTGAGTCAACGCCCGAAATTTACAAAAATTAAATAATTATGTTAAGTTTATAATATTGAATTTCTATGTTTTTAGTATTAAATATCTGTTTATAATGTGCAGATAAAATAACATAAACCTATTTTGTAGTATCTATTTTGTGAATTGCAAGCAAAATAAAGAAATGTACGCAGCCCACGGGTCTGACACGTATGACCCACCGGTGGGTCAAGCCGTCGTCATCGTGTTAAGTCGCTTCGCTGTTCGTAGAAAGTTCTTCGAGGCCCTATGGTTCGCCTTCAGGGTTCTCTTCAAGTCAGACGCAAATAAATAATTTCGCACGCGTGCCTCCCTCCCCCGAGATTAGACGATTAACGTCCAGCCCTGTCGACAGCCGACGAGATATGCAAAGTTCCTCTGATGCGAAAAAAGGAGGATTCCAGCGAAGCTATCGCGACGGGAATACCAAAACACCTTTTTTTCTCGGCTCATTATATTCTTTTCTCCTTTCCCGTGGAAAGGCTTCCTAACCTTTCCTTTCCTCAGAATTATGGAAATTTCCGAAAGACTTTTTGTTTCGTCCTGCAGCCATTTTTCCGTGTTACATGGGTAGAACAAGTCTTTCGCATGTATTGCGGTGTGCATTTAGCGGGTTTGAGGTTGCCGACCAATGTTATTCCTGTTAAAAGCCTGAGCATTCACTGACTGAAAGAAGAAATTCCAGATCTTTATCCTTGCGCGAGATTCGATCTTACTTAACTGCGCCCTGCGCGGTTATAAATGTAAACAATTAACTGAAGCGATATTGTAAATGTGCATTGCTTTTATAAACCGTTATTTTATGTTATATAGAAAATTCGATAAATTGAAGAAATAACACTTTTACAAACAATTACTTTATTTCTTGTTAATTTCCTGCTACATTCCAAATATAAACTGCAATATTTACTTTATACTATATGTTTTTACATATTTTTATCTTTATCATAGTATCATCACAATTCTTTGAATTACTGCGATCTTTTTATGACTTAAAAACAGCAATACATACATTTTGTAAACCAGAAGTCATCCTAAACTAAGAAAACAATCATTAAGGCAAAGTAAGCAATAATAATAATATTAACGGATTAATTTGGACTTTATATTTGGACTAGTATATAACGCAAATATTTTTTTCGAAATAAGATTCTTCAAAATGTATCTTATTTGAGTATGTACAATTTAGTTTAATTGAACATTGTAATCTTCGAATTGTAGATCGAATTACTTTACAATTATTAAATTAAAATCTTTCATAAAATCATTTATCTGTAATATATTTAATTAGATTATAAGAACGTTGGTTTCTGAATACATTTTACAACATTGATTATTGAATTTTCTTCGATCATAAGTTTAGGAATCCGACTAAAGGAAGTTGAACGTCCTAAGAGATCGCACGACGCGTACGCAAATCTTGAAGCGTGACGTTTTCCAGGTAGATTTTTGGTAGAGAATGAACTATTCGTGGGAAAATATGAAATTTACATACAGGCAAGATTTCTAAGCATTCTTCCGGAATCGTTGCTAGTATTCGGCTTTCCCACGGCCAAAAGTGTACCTGTAACGAAAATAATTTACCGTCATGGGAATTACGAATGTATCCCTGGAACAAATGTAAAAGATAAATTAAATTGTATATAATTATATTTGATCACCGAGATACAACTAAATGTAAGAATTGTGTCAAAATGAATCAAAATATTATTCTTACTCCACTAAAATTATTAAGGAAGAGCTTCATTAATCTAATTAGCCTAGTTCTGATACTGTACATATGGTTTGTAATGAGGTTATTATACATTAACATTGTAATAAATATTCTAGTAATTATAATTAATATTATAAGTATTCTATTAATTGCAATGAATGCAACATTAAATATTCATATTCCGACTTCTAGTCATCATAACACCAATTATTACGACCGCGTCGTTAAGGAAATATATCTACCAAAACGTAGATTAAAATCTTGCTCTGAAGTCTTCATTAGAAAAATGTATTCCCATTATGGTTCCAAATAATCCGTCGTGTTGTGCCGCTACGAGATGATCAGCCCATCGAAGGTAAAAGGTTAGAAATCAATTGGCCGGTCGACGCGCGTGTTCACCTGCCCATTTATAAAGATTCATTTAACGAAAGTCCGGCGCCTGCCGTGAGCACACCTAATTATTCACTGGCGGCTTCTTTCCCGCTGGAAAGTGGATTACGAGATCTTCCCCGGTGAGACAAAAGAAGTCGGAACCGTCTTATGCTGTCCAGTTTGCACACCGCATCAGTACGACTGCTACATAACGAGCTGTATTAATTATTTTCACTCGGTGACCGACGACCTCCTGTGGAGGAGACTTTTCTCCCAACACGGCCACTCCGATCCACCTATTCACTTTTACGACTTTTTTCCTTCCCTGAAGGCTATACATGGATTCCCAACAAGCATTCTCAATTTACATTTCTCCATGTATGCTATGATAAGCATACGAGACGACCAATATGTGTATATACTATAGATGATTTGTACACTTTTAAAGTGACAATAGATTAAATATTATTTGAGGTATTGTTATAAAGAATTACGGAACAGATATTATTTCATATTATATCAAATAGTATTTCAAACAATGTTATTTAAAAAGTGATCACAAACTTGGAAATAATTATAAAATACAGTAACACGTTATTCTGCTTCATAGTTACTCGATATAATTTTACCGAGTCTTATATATAGTTATAAGTCGTACGCCATTATACAAAAATTGGAGATAGTATTGTTCGGATTATAACATTGAATATTATTTAACCTTAACAGTTTTTATAAAAATGCACTGTTTTCAAACATATGCAGAAAGCAAATAATACAACTTGAACTGCAATTTCTAAGGATCGTAATCGTGTTTTTCCATTAAAAATAATATGCGTTAAAATAAATAGAATTAACATATATTGTCGAGATTATATGTTAACGAGAAAGCTGGTAAGGATTTATGACGTATGATAAAATGGAGACGGAAGTGTCAACAAAAATGCAAGTCCTTAGGATCATCATTTCGTTGAAGGAAGGATTTTCTTTGATGTTTAACGCGTTAAGCAGCGTAACATCGCCAGTTTCATATTACTCGCCGCATTTAAGACGTTCTACACACGGTGTCCTCCATTGTTCAATGAAATAAACATCGACGGACATCATCCAGCGACAAAATGTTCCGATAAAAAATGGCCTCTGCATGGCGTAAAAAGTTGTGAGAAAAAAAGAGGGAAGCGGGGATAACAATGCAGTACCTATCTGAAAATAGGATGAATCGCTAGAAAAGAAAAACGTTAACGGTGTTCCACGATGTTTTATGCCCTGCGATCAAAATCTCTCGAGATCGGGCGAGGAAGATCGAGTTTTGACAGGACTGTGACGTAACAATTTGCCGGTGAAGTGGAGCGAGTGAGAAGTAGAATCGCTCGAGGAAAGAGGCAAAGGAAAGAGAATGGAAGGTGTAGAAAATGTTATACGTTAGAGACAGCTGGGCTCGCAGGACAGATCTTTTCTCTTGGTTATTTGTTTATAAACGACAGCATTGGTTAGCTGTTACTTGCGAAAAATTATTCTTAGTAACAGAGTTTTCGTTGCTATTATTTCATTCTAAGCAAACAATAGCAAATGAAATATGAATATAAAAAGGTTGAAGAAATAAAGGTTTAATAAAAGTATTAATTAATAATGAGGTAGGAGGTAAATATTTTGCACCTGGTAATGCAAAATATATCATTTCAATACACTATCTTAACAAGGTTATTTCAAGGTATATTTTCTGTACTATTACTTTTATTTGATAATTGGACAATACAACATATGAAAAACGTATTAATAAATGTAGGTAATTATAATTTATAATTATAAATCTATCTAGATAATTTGATCTTGATTTCTCAATGCTGAATCTCAGCATTTTGCAATCAATGATAAGCATTTTTATTTTACATAAAAATCCGTAATCTAATACATATATTGCAATCAATGATAATAAGTTTTACTTTGTATAAAAGTCCACGGTCTAATTTTGACAGATATTATAAATTTGGCTAACCTGTTGGAAGTTTGATCATTGTACCGAGCAAAATGGAAGACTACACGATTAAGCTAAAGAAAATTCTGGAGAATAATGTCTAGGAAAAATAGTCGCGTTTAAGGTATTAATAATAATAGGTCTTATGAGTTTGACCAATTTGTTGGAAGTTCTATTATTTCGGCTAGCGGTTAGAAAATGTAGAATGCTCCCACAAAAGCAATTTCCGCATATTCATCAGGCCGTGCTCGTCCAAAAAGGTCTGGATGATTTTCGTCCTATGTTGGCACCGACCGGAGGAACGCGGAGAACTCAGAAACGTCAATTCGTCGAACGAGTCCATTTGTGAGAGTGGCGTGGGTGTGCAGCTGGTCCAACCCTTTCTTCTCGGCGGCCTGTGAAAGAATTGTGAAGCTCCGAGATTCGGGGATGGATGAATGGGTTAACCGCAAGAAACGATGCGTGCGTCGAGAGAACGGAGGAAAACCGCGTGAAAGCCATCGAGCGCCGGCAAATTTCAATTCCACGGTCCGTGAGATACTTTTTCACCGGTGACGACCAGAACCTCGATGGATCCGTTTGCAAATGTGCCGATGGTTTTGTACGCCCGGAACTGCTGGATCTATCGAAACCGAAAGGGGTGAACCGTCTTTTCACATGTAGAGACATGAGAGAACGATTCTTGAAACGCGGAGACATACTTCTGGTAGAATTAGCAAAATTCGTAGGGTGAAAGGGTCATTTATGATATTCATTTTTTTGTAAAATCATAATCTTCGATTAGAAACACTTTTATTAAATGTAGACACATGTTTAAAAATTAAAATACGTATTCTTTTACAATCTGTTAGAAAATGTAGACAAAAAGATTCCGCAGCATTAAAAACTGGGATTCTAATATGTTTTTTGAGTTTCTCATTTGCCTTGTTCCGCGCGTGGCAAAAGAATTAATAAGTAATTTGACAGCATTGTTATATTACTTTGATCTTATTAGACATTCTACCATAATGATTTACAATATTTATAATAATTTATGACACCATGAATCAGTTATAATAACTAACGAGTTATAATTGTTAATGATTAATCAGATTTCTATATATCCAACTCTGCTTTCTAGTTATTAAAAATCGTCGGTATGAAAATAAATGTCTAGTTAACTCGTATTGCTAGCAATCAAAGTAAAGAACCTCTAGTTTGCACATACACTCCCAAACAAAAAGATAGCACTCGTGTGCACGAATATGAAACCATAACATGTCTTCACTCGACTTCAGCGAACTTTGTGAAAAAAAATATAAACATATGGTTGGGTACATACAAAATGATAGCACACTAAGGATTTGTTGATACTTTCTTCAGTATTCTGTCAGTTCTTGAGCAGTTAACGTAGTGTTTTTGAGTCATTAAGTGCTTTAACTCATTAAATTTATAAATTTACACAATGGGGCATGGAAAAAAATTAACTGAAGGTGAAATTGCAACAATTATTACTTTGAGAAAAAGAAAAGTTACCATTACGGAAATTGCGAAGGAAATTAAAAGGAGTAGAAAAGTAATATAGAATGTACTGAAAAACGTTCATGGTTACGGTAAAAAGAAGACTAGTGGTAGAACAACTAAACTATCTAACCGTGATAGACGAGAAATTCTGCGTGCTGCGAGTAATTCTTGTGCAACAGCAAAAGAAATTGCTCGCAAAGCGGGTGTGAATACGAATATCGAAAACGTTCGTCGTGTACTCCGAACATTTAGCAATATAATTAGAAGAAAAATTACAAGAAAGCCACGCCTACAGTCTAGACACATGCAGGAACGTTTATTATTCGCAAAAGAACACATACATTGGAAGAGGTCCTGGAAAAAAATTATCTTTACTGATGAGAAAAAATTTAATTTGAAAGGTCCTGATGGACATTTATATTATTACCATGATATACGGAAAGAAGAAATAAGAACAATCAGGCGACAAGCAGGATTTGGAAGCGTTATGATATGGGCAGGGATTGGCTACAATGGGAAAACCGATATTCATTTCATTCAGGGCCGAATGAACAGTATAAAAAATGTCGAACTAATTAAAAATCAAAATAATACGTATGCAGAACACATTGCTAGGAAGCCATTTATATTTCAGCAGAATAATGCTGCTGTACATACAGCAAAAATTGTTCAAGAGTATTTTATATAAAAAAATATTCGTGTTTTAAAGTGGCCAGCATGCTCCCCTGACTTAAGTATAATTGAAAACTGCTGGGGAATGTTATCGCGAGCTGTCTATGCTGAAGGAAGGCAATTCGAAAACATTCACGATTTAAAAAAGTGTATCCAAAGAGAATGGAATAATTTACCACAAATTCAAATTTTTACCAAAGAGGATGATTGAAGTCATCGAAAATAAGGGCTGCGCCACTCATTAATAGTTTGTTATAATTAAAGTATTTTGTTCATAATTAAAATAAAGTAAAGCATCACAAATCCTTAGTGTGCTATCATTTTGTGTGTACCCAACCATATGTTTATATTTTTTTACGCAGAGTTCGCTGAAGTCACGTGAAGACATATTATGGTTTCATATTCGTACGACGTAGGGTTTACATATCATTCAGAATTTTCGAGCTATTTTAACTACACAATGCGGAATTAAAGATAGCACACGCGTGCTATCTTTTTGTTTGGGAGTGTAGATCCGTAGTTTAATTGTTACATCGATGAAAGTCAACATCCATTAGCCACGAGATAATATTCGCAGGTCCTGCGCGATAATTGACTGGTTCTGTAAATGGAACTTTAAACAAACATTCGAGCTATTCGATATCACAATTTTTTCACGACATTTATCATACTTTTGAAACTGTCAGTTGTTCAGCTGGCCGATCCATTTCGGGAGCCGGCTTAATTATAATTAGCATGGTAATTGCAATAATCGCGTACACGGCTACAATGAAGCTGTCGACTGCAACATGCAATGGTCCTGGCATCCTGTTGCAGTTCTGAAGGGAGGGAGAATACCGAGTACTGAAAAAAGAATCACGGGGCGAAAAATGAAAGAATCGAGAGAAACAAACAAAATCGAAGAAAAAGTCTGCAGAGCAAAGTGTCGCCGGCGCTTGGCCATGATTCCGTGGTGAAAATAATGAAAGGTGGACCCGTATTCTCGATTGCTCTCTTTTCGGATCGGAGGGATCGGGATCGGGATCGGGTGCGGCGTGTAAATCGCGCATGCGTACGCGCGAGCCAGCCGCGGAGGCACTCGTGGCAACTCGCCCGGATAATTTGAAAGCGATCCGATCTTCCCGGGCAGCTGCCTGCCTTACGCGTAAAATATTCAACAACTGGTCGGTCTCTCTCTCTCTCTCTCTCTCTCTCTCTCTCTCTTTCTTTCTCTCTTTCCCCCGTCTTACACCGCAGCACTGAATGATAGAAGACTTTATTGTACTTGCCTCACAGAAAACTCCATCGAGCTCTAATTATTGCTCGGAATATCATTCCAATGGACGTTGTCACGTAGGCATGATTTCGTGAAAATTTAAATGGATAAAACCACAAAAATTTCTTTATCTTGCAATTTTCATCAAATTGAATAAAACACTTTAATTCGATAAAACTTTTGAGATTCTTGACATGGCCCAACCATTTCCAAGCATTTGTCAAGAATTTGAAAAATGCTATTGACTAAATGCAGAAATTATAAGAATTAGACGTAAATCATTTCATTTATAGTAATCATATTAGTGCATATTCATATGTACTCCAAACATACTATGTGCGTATACTGTATACTCATATAAACTCCAAGAATAAAATATGAATGAACTTTGACTGATACATTTTACGTATGTGTCTCAGTTGGAACAACTCGATATTATACATTGCTTAATAATATTATTTTCACATATGTTTCAGTTAAAACGATTTATACATTACTTGGAATAATGTCTTTTACATCTGTTTCGGTTAAAATTATTTATACATTGCTTGAAATACCATTTTCGTTCAAACGTTAAATGTTCTTATTCAATTCATTTTGGCCTCTTTAAATAAATATATTTACTTGAAAATTTTATTCATAAAATTGTCGTGCTAAAATAATAAATTTCTTTTCATTTAGTGTTAAAAGTAAAACTGGAAACGCTGCTACTCGTGATAGAACACATGGCATAACAGATCGTCCAAACAGTGGAGCCACCAAACAACGAAGTTACCGTTTGAAAAAAACTCCCTCCCTCCTGGGCTGTATCTTGCATATAGGTTTCAAATAGGTTTCTAATTTTCAAAGGAGACCGACATAGCACCTTTCGAGGGTATCGATTTCCGAAAGCACAATAGATTCAAAATCTATCGACGTTGGATCGCCGCGCGTTGTTTATCCTGCTGGTTTACGCTCATTTGTTTTACGCATTGCCAAGTGACCAGCGTGGTCTTTTAAAATCCACAGCCTGGAAAAATCTTCCGCTTAGTCTCCCGAATTTTCTTAATCTTCGTTGCCGCACAGTTTCGGTTTCGGTAATACGATCTCTCTATTGTATTTCCGAGGTCTTAAACTCTTAAGTCGTATCGCGGTACGCGCCCACCGATCGGGAACCTTTTTTTAGACTAGTTTTTCTTGTTATTATTTCTGTATTAATTATTATTCCTCAAATCGCTTGAGGAGTTATTGTTCGTTTTAAAACACATTTGTTGCTTAGTCCATTTTCTTTAACATTATTTCATTGTGTTTCTATTTTAGAGTTAAAGTTCAATTATTCCACGTTTTTATTTTTTTTATACACTGGCTAAGAATCAAATACAATGGACAGTTTATTTAGAATTAGATTAACAGAGACTATATTTTGTAGAGAGTATTTTACAGAGTTTTGAGAGTTTTTCATATTTGAGTTAACAGGGAAAGAAAAACGTTATGATGCAGAAATCTTCAGTTTGGGATAAAATAATAAGTAAATAATTGAACACGAACTATTAATGGCTACGTTAATTTTAATTAAGCATTTATCATCATAGAACTTCGTATCATCGGTATCATCGATCAAAAAATGAAGAAACGTAACGGAAGGGAAGCAACAAGTTGGAACAAGGTAACAGGGGAACTTTCGAAAAAATTGAGAGCTATAATCAGGGACTTACGTGTCCACTATATTCCCCTAATTTTTCACCAAGTGATTACTACTTGATTCGATTCACTTTACTCGGAACATATATATTCATTAGTTTCCGTATTAACATGCAAAACTGCTATACGATGCTTGATGAGGTATTCCATATAATTTTTTTCACAAGACATTTGCCGCTATTAAACCATAAACGTTCATACGGAAATAATGAATTTTCAAAGAAACAGATCACGATACGGTACACACCGATGGGCGCGCATAATTATGACTCTCTCAGATTAAAATTTCTGTGGGAGAAAAAATTTGAAACGGTGCTACCCGCCCGGGCAGCCATCGTACAACTAAATTTTTCGGATGCTCTTCAGGTATCCGCTGGCAGAAGTATTCCAAGTGGGCTTCGG
Source organism: Augochlora pura (assembly GCF_028453695.1). Lineage (NCBI taxonomy): Eukaryota > Metazoa > Arthropoda > Insecta > Hymenoptera > Halictidae > Augochlora > Augochlora pura. The sequence continues at coordinate 7,651,129 of NC_135780.1, forward strand.
CATCTGCAACTCGCAAGTAGGTAATACGATACCTTGCGAAACAAAAAAGCCAGACGAATTTTTTCGCGCTACGTCGACAAACCGTAGATTCGGTGAAAGCAGACCGTATAAAAGATACATAAAGACCTTTATTACTTCCCGCACGAAAAAGAGTAGCCGAAGAATATGGGGATAAAAACTGAAGAGTCCGGGCCGAGAAAACTGTGGGAAGTAAATTCCAATTTCAAAAAAGGCTCGTATTCTCGATGCATCGCGCACGGCAATTCCGCCCGGTGAAAAACAAAGACGTGCCGGCGTATTTAAAAATCCTGGCAAAAAGCTGTTTGATAGGTGCCACCAGATAATGTACGATTGGTATCATCGATATGATTGTTGCATGTACATGAAGCAGTTAGCTGTTTTTGACGAGAATACTCGTCGTGAAAAAATGTTAATACTCTGTGCCATGACCGATATATGTATTTGTCATACGTACAAATTTGCTGTTTCAATTGCAAATCAACAAATCAAATGTTTTGAATATTTGGAAGCTAAGATGAAATAAAATGAACAAATAAATAGATATAAATTTACGAATTATAAAAAGCGTTGTATATTATCAAAAATTATTATTATTATTATAAAAACATCCTAGTTCGCATAGAGAATTTTGCAGTCTAATCATCACCATTTAGAAAAAAGTAGGATTAAATGGAATCTTTATTATAGATGTCGTCACGATAGTAATTTTAAGCTATTTTTCACTAAAATTCATATTATTTTGTTGTGTAGTATTTTAAAGTGATACGACTTTAACATATGTATCCCGTACGTTCGATTCATAACTCTATTTATATAGTGCGCACTCCAACTTTCGCACCCACCTGTTGCTTCATACGCGTCGCTTTATCTCACCATCATCCATCAATCATTCTGCACCAAATTTAAGCAGTCTTTTTATTACAATAACGAATTTAAAAATCATGTTCTACATACATCGTCTCAGTAATTACATCGCGAAAATTAAGAAATCGATTTCAAAGTCAATGCCACGCCGATTTCAAAATCAAACCAAATTTGAATTTCAATTTTCGAACGGAGTACAGGGTGTACCAAAAGCAACCTTTTCTAAAGTTCTTAATGTTTTTGATTGCTTCTACATTTGTAAGGATTTTATTAATTAGCCCAGATTCCTACCTATATCGGGGTTCTAGCTATAACATAACATAAAATGACTTTTCATTGTGAGTCTTGAAAATACTGTTAGAAATAATAGAACCAATCAAAATATTTTCTTCTAATTAATAATATTAACATAGTTTCCCACACATTTTTAATTGTGTTGAAAAAAGACGTAGTTTTTCTACAAGAGTTACCCCTATCTAATACAATAAAAAATCCGTGTTATTCGATTAGAAAAAATTAATCTAGACGATTAAAATCTAGGCGAAAAGTGAAAGATCTGTCCATAATTAAATCATTTTAACTCTATTATGAATCATGGATAAAGAAAATATAGAAATAATAAATCTAACAGTACAGCATATATTTGCATATTTACACAAATTTTTACTGGAATCTTTTTATATTACTACTCTCCACAGTTCAATTTACTCATGATTCATAGACAAAACACTAATGTATTTGGTTAAAGTCGCATCACCGTTTCTATTCAGATATATTTAATTGATCCAGTAAAGAATCGTTATTATACCCGTGGGCAATGAAAGAAGATCGATTCATGGGAGTTCCACGATACAATGCTTCAAGGCGACTGTGAACCTCGCATCACGGATTTTTCGCCGGCGTCATGAATCACGTTGTTTTGAGTATTTCTCCGAGCACGAACAAACGGTTCATTATCTCGGCCGACGCTTTGTTAACAGTCACCCCGATCCCTTTCTCACGAATCATGCAGAAAATTCCGGATGGATATGAAATATGATATCGCTGCATCATTTTCGTCCTCTGACTCGGCAGAAAATAGACGGTTTACTCGAAGAAACTAGTTTCTAGAAAGAATCGTTTCGGTGCGAGGCGAGGCGATTGCCGGCGAAGAGTGCAACATTTCTTAATAATCGCGTTTTTCGTTGCACGCGATACTGTCCTTTTGTTGATCACCGTGGGCCGGATAATTCGTGAAAAAAGTCGCAATCATTTTCGCGGCATGTCACAAAGAACATTGTTGCGTGTAGAAACGCTTCCTTCCTTTTGTCGACATTCACGTGTGAGTGTCGGCGGGCGTGCGCCTCGGCACCGCACCACGTCGTAATTATGTCAGAATACTCGGGAATGACAGTAATCATAAAATGACTGAAAGTGTATGTTACATTTACATATATAAATATAATTTGCGTAAGTGTGTACACCTTGTGGGTACATTACGCGAGCAGGATATCGTGACCAGAAGCACGGCTGAAAAAAATGAAACGCCCGTTTCTTAAATGTGTTGAATAAAATTGACGCAGAGATCGTTTCGGTATCGACGTCTCTGCAAAATTATGCCATTATGAATTACTTTAAGGATATTTAAGTTAGCGAAAGAAATCGCTTGTTTTTGTTAAAGAAGATATGATTCCTGTGTTTGGTGAAATATATTAAATACTTTTTAAAAGATTTTCTCAAGTACTGTATTTTTTATAGTAGCATATACATATTTCGTAATTAATAGAAAATTCGTAAAAATAAATTTTTACAGGCATTTACCATTTCAGATAAAGTGATACATAACAGATGATATTATAACAAGTCATATAAATTAGTTAGATACGTAAATCAATTTAATTTTAATAAGAGATATTAAGTTATTTTGATTTAAGTATAAAAATTATGTGATACGAAAATAATGTCCTTATATCTTAATGTTACTGTTTCTAGAAATATTGTCAGGGAATTATGAAAGCCGCCAATTGTGTAACATTGTGCTCGCCTCAGCAGGGTTAATTAACAAGTTCACTATACTCCTTTTGTTCCTGCCAACAAATGTATTGAATACGTAATCGCAGTATTTCTTGCACGATATTGCTTCGTCCACATTGCCCGAAGGGTTTTGCGGAGAAGTTAATCTACATGGGGAAGATGGACCGAGATAATTATCAAGATAAAAAACGCAGCTCCGAGAAAGTTGTCGTGCACCCAGCCACGTGCCTTGCATGAGATAATAAAAGGTGTCGTACCTTTGCCTCCTCCCACCCTTGTCTCGAGAGAAGAACAGCATTTCTCGACTGTGGAATTAGCAAAACATAAAAATTGTACAATACGATTTCTTCGTGATTTGTAATTATTGAATTTAACTTTAATTTTTATATCATCGTAAACAAATTTTCTGTCAGAGAAGGTGTGAAACAGAGGTCATAAATAGGATTATATATAAAATTATGCGAAACCAACTTGTCACCGATAATAACGAGGACAAGATACGCGATGTTATTGGAACGTTATACCGATCATAACATAATTTCTGTGTATATCATATATATATCAAAATAATGTAATGTTATTACTATTAATATTATAATACGATTATTATTATTTGTAGTAGATAGTATAAACGAAATATGGTTCTAATATAATAGATTACGCAATACAATGCTTCAAGATAACAATACTACTGACGATACGTTCAGCCCATTCATGTATCGATTTAATGATATATTTACATTTTGGTCATTTTATTAGTAAAATGCTGCTTAGCTATAATATAAATATCAGATTATTTACCAAATGATTCTAATGTGGGATAATAATTAATTACCTAACAATTGATAGAATTTGTGTAATATAAATAAATATATAAAATTTAATGCAATCGAAAATATGAATAGTACAAATATTCTACATAGAACAGCGTCGAACAAATACAATATTAATAACAGAGTTCAGACATTCTGCATACCTCGGATAATAAGAACTATGATCAAATAATCAAGATTTAAATATTCAAAATATACGAAATATACAAGAAATTACTAATTACTAATTATTAACACAAAATAAGTATAAAGCTTTCGCAAACATCATAAAAAATTTGATAAAGTACAAATTTAAAAAAAGAACTCGACACAGGCTCTTTAACTTTTTAATTTTCGAAAACCATATAGGAAAATCATCAAACTACGATTAATACAAGTTCCCCACTGTAAAAATGGCGTTTCCATAAGAGTACACACATACATAAACATCTCCAATCTGGTAGCGTATAATAATCTCATCGAATTAACAGTAACGACGTCGAAGTACCAATAAAAAAAAACCCTTGGCCCTGTTTTCTCGACGGGTGCCTTACATTTTATGTCCGGTGCGCGCGGACTAGTTAGACATTCCATTTTATAGCAGAATATAATTACACAATAATTATTCGTGTAACGAAGCGTACTCTATTTGGTAGCCTAACGGACCGTAATAACCGGAAGAAAGTGGAGTACACGAAGATGGCCGCCACTGTGTCGCCACGCGCCGCGAATACATAATCGCCAAAGATTAATTACCAAATTCCTCTTATCTCGGCTAATTATTAATTGACCGTGCTACGTCGCCTTTCTTTTTCGATCTGCCGGCCGTCGTTTTTTTGCTGGCAATTCTGAAAGGCGTGTCCAGTCCCCCTGGGTCTCTCGAGGTTGCGTTTCTTCGTGATCGGTCCGCGAGGATGTGGCAAGATCGAGGTCGACTTTCGTTCCTGAAATGCGATCCAGTGACGTCTTTAAAACAGTAGCAGCGTCGATCGCACGGAAAATACTTGGGACCGGTTAATTTTATACCGGCCAGCGTAATTAACATCCCGCAGGTTTAATTCCTTTTACGCTCGGGACCATATAATATCTCCTTTCAACACGGAACCGATCTGTTTTAGCGCAACAAGATATTATTCTGGCTTGTCGAAAACTAAATTAACGCGTTACGCTTTCCACCGACGTGTCACGTTTCCGGTGTCCGCTATTTTTAGTCTATATTGCTTATTATTATGCCGCGGCAGTTTATGCAACGCGCATGTTTTTCTAGAAAACAGCTAGTTCAATCACATCATCATTGAGTGATTCCATAAATGTATCTGTAAACATGCGTATTATATATTTATTATAAGCTATATAAATCTAAATTTTATTATGAATGTGCTCAATTTTAGTTCATTCCTACAATAGATACTATTTATAGATCTCAAATTTATTATATAGAATTATAAGTCTATATACATATTACATCTATAAATAACTAAATTTAATCCATCATTGCTTTTGTTATTTATGGTTTCCTCATTTCTTACATTATAATACCTATCATGTCTTTTCTGACATCATCTATGTACAATTATAAAATTTTGTTAGAGTCCAGGTCTAGATGGATTAACTTAATTTCTAAACCATATACTTTAGAAACGGAAGGTCTCTAAATGCTTTCCGATACCTCCGTCATATTTCGAGACGTCCTTCCGGCAATCAGGCTTTCAAAAAGTGTCAGAAAAAAAAGTCAAGGAAGTTTCATTTTCTCGTCAACTCTGTCGAACGTAATTGCTGTCCACTTTACCAAGGCTTAGATAACAGGAATCTTCGCGAGGTATTTCGAAAAAAAGAAGCTTAAAGTAGTCGGCTTCCTTTGTAACGTCCTAACACTCTGGATGTTTCGTATCGACCGACTTCCGGAACTTCTAGGTTTTTATTCAAGAGACGACGGCGTTCAAGTGCAAGTTGTCTAAATCGGCACCGCTTTGTATAACTGCTATATTATTTACCAAGATAACTTATGCAGTGGTAATTCCATGGCTTTTCACCAGATCTGGTTAAAAATATTTGAAAAAGTATTGCAAATAATTTACGAAATGCTTTCATTAGATAATAAAATATGTATAATATATAAATAAATGTATGTATTGAAAATAGTTACTAATATTATAATAAAGAAAATTATTAATTGAAATAATATTTTCTTAATATGTACTAGAATTAGTTCGTGTGTCTAAATAAATAAATCTATAAAAGAAGTACAAACACATATAATATTTCAAAATAAGCTTGTCCTTATATTTCTCTCAATTAACGAATGCAATTGCAATATTTAACGTCTGTTGCTTTCAACAATGTACGTATCTTAAATTAAAATACATATCTCAAACGCAAATACAAATGTCAATTTATATTTGCAGCTGCTGTGAAATTTCATGAAAATAATGTTCAAGTGTTTAATTTCATGCACAATAAAGAAGATGCTTATTTTAATTAAGTATTACAGGTTCATATTACAAAATATACATTTTAAATAATTGTTATATATTTGCAAAATAAATTTATTGAAATAGTTCACTGATAGAATCGAAATAAGATCGTGCATAACGGTTCCCCATTTATTCAGAGCTTCATCCCCTTTGATGATGCGCGGGGCACTAGCAAGCCCCTCTTTAAGATACCGTCAGCGCCGTAGAAAAAAAAAAGGTTCGTAGGGATGTTCCTAACGGTATGACGCATAATTATCCAGTAATCAATTTTTTACTCGGCATTTATTTTTTCGAACCCCGCGCCGGGGCCAGCAACGTTGCTCGGCATTTGCATATTCGGAAGGTATCTCGGAGTCGGTTCTTTATTGGGGCAGAGCATCGGTACGTCGAAATTCGCCGTGTAATTTGTTCGCCATTAATTTGACCGAGTACTCGGTGCTACAGCCTGACCTAGCCGATACGCTGAATAATGCAGTCTTGGAGATTTCGGTTCAACATGGGTGCTCATCTCGTCTCGCGTTCCTTCTTTTTAGGATGCGTCGGCTGAAAATCGATATTCCCCTATTTCTTTTATTTACCTTTATCCAAATAAGTTTTTAATAACACCGTTCATTTACGTAACTCGCATATTTACTCTCGCTTTTTTTTAAGAGCTCTGTTTCATTATTATTGCTTCAGTCTTTCCCTGACATACTACATTTTCAATTAATTTTTTATTCCGTCCATACAGAACACAATATCAAAGCAACTTATTCAATAATACTATTGTACACATAATTAATTTGGGTGATAAAAAGAAATCGTGTCAAGTCTGTGTATATTCTATATTCTATATTGGAAGATTAAATATTCTAAATGAGAAAAATTATTTCCAACAAACGAAAGCATATACAAATTACTTCTAATAAATTATATATTTAAATGTTTTAAAATTATTTTAATTAATTAATAATTATAGTAGTCTCTTAAAAATTCGTTACAACTTAAATGATATAAGTAAACATTCAATTCTGCATTATGATCCAACATTTAATTATAAATTCGTAAGTATAGTTCAACCGAACAAAAAAGTAAACGATAAATACATTGTCTCTCAGACAATGTTCCCTGAAATAAAATCCGTATTTTCTACAGATCGCGCACGAAGTTCCCAACAGTTTTATGACGCCGTATGACTTGTATTTATTTCACTGATGAATACGTCATCGAATACGTTCGAATACGTGCCGCAGTGTGCGTAACGAAAGTTCCGAATTAATGCGTCAATAAAATGTCGACCTGCGTTGTCCGTGACACGCGGCTACACGGAAATTACTTACACGACACCATGCGATATTTTAACGAGTACATTAATTACGTATTCGCGATCAGAAAGCACGGGAGCTTGTCGTCGCGTCGCGCGTCGGTGCGTTTTTTCCCTCCGTTCCTGAGGGAGAACAGAATTTCTAGTTCGCAGGTACGGGCCGGGTCGCGGAAATTCGTCAAGGGATAAAATTCAGGTCGTAAAGGGGATCATTGTGCTCCGCATTGTTCACGTACACGGTAGCTTTAGCCGGGATAGCATAAAACCTTGATTCTAACTTCGACGTGATTTCGGGGCGGCGTGCGAGTCGAATAGAGAAGGCTTTTCTACCGTTCGTTTCCTCTGCTTCGCCCTGTTGTTAGCATAGCCGAATCAGAGGAAGACTTAAAAAGATCTTTGAAATGTGACGTGTGGACGTTCTATATAAGGGGTGATCCAACGACGTACACCCTAAAAATTATTTAGTAAAATAATTATTTAGTCGATTAAAAATGATCAGAATTGGTCAAAAATAAACTGCAGAGTTTCGTTTATTTTTTAAGGTTGCATTTTTCGAAATGTAATCCTCTAATGAAAATAAAAAAGAAGACCAGAAAATAATTCGTGTAATTATTAATTAATCTTATAAAAATATATTTATGAATATAAATAGAAATAGAAATATTAGAAACATTAATCGGAACTATTGTAATCGAATGTTACTTATTCGTAGAAGCCACAAGTATTTTAAAATGCGACTATTAAAAATTCTATGTAAGGGGTGATCCAACAACATACGTCCTGCAATTTGCCAAATATTGGTAAACGTGACGATATAAATAATAATTATGATTTAGACTTCGCATCGTTTTCGTTACAATGTATGCTAGAATTATGAAATTTCTTCAATCATTTCCTACACAACTATTATAGACACTTTCTGCATGAAAGTGTCAACAATTTCAAAATAAAAAAATGTAAAACCAGCTCGGTAGGTTTGGTGTTAAACTTACAGTTCAATCGAAGAGCATACCGAGCACGACATTGAAAATTCTTAAAAATCGACGAGTAACCAACCAGTGCCTAGAATCTAGTTACTTTATACCACCCGTTATATCTAGATCGAGTTTCCTCGTCCCCGCGCGAAGAAGAGGAAGAAGAGTAGCAGGGATGCAGGTAGAAAAGTCGTTGAATGATATCGCATCGAAAAGGAGTCCTGCCCCAAATATCCGTGATCGACGGGCGGGCTAGGTCAGGCCCCTGAAAACTGGTGCGCAGGTAAAACCGTTACCGGCGCGGCAACCAGCTCACCGTCGCTGATTCGTTGATGGTTTATGGGACACTTCTTAGGGCGTAAGTTTCCAGTCCTATCGTCTATCATCCGGGCCTAAACGATTGAGGCCCAGAAGGGACGCTAGTCCGTAGGCTGTAGGCTGTGCCGTCAGTCTCAAGGGACAGTTTTTTTACTCTGAAAATCGTTGAAAAAGCGGCAGGTCGTACACCTAACTATTCTTGTTTCGAAAACCGCTTACCTAGTTTCAGTGCGAACAATTTCTGCTCGTCGAGATCAGGATTTTGTGGGTATTAACGGACGGCTGGGGCCAACTGGCTAGCAAATTATTTACAAAATCTTGTTACGCCAACTTCTAAATCCAGATTTGAATCGTAACCTCAGGAACAAAAAGTAAAAGTAAGTGATGTTTTCCACAGTTCTGTAAAATAATTAAACTGATCGGAGTTCTTTATTTCTTCCGATTGCAATCCAAATCATCAAAGAACCATCATCGAAATTACACTATTTTTACCGACGGTGTCAAGAGATATTTAACGCTATGTTTAACAAAATGATTAAAGAACAACTTTTAACAATTTGTAATGAAAATGTCATCACTTCTCGACTTTTACTATAGTCGTAACAAAATGAATCCAGCAAACTGTACAATATAAAATATCGGTAAAACTTGTGTTAAATCGGTGACACGATTTCTATAAATAACAATTAACGGGCAGTATACGTATACAGAAAACCATGATCCAAGGATTTTCCCATATTTGCTACTACTCGTTCGAAACAGCTCCTCCAGGGTCGGACATTTTTTTCCATCAGACAGGGTAACAATCACGGCGTGATTCCTCGGTAGGATCGTGAGAACAGACCGGTGAAGTCATTATGTGAGATTAGAGATTGCAATTACGATTGTCGCTCGCCGAAAGGAGGGCACCGCGAGTATCTGAAGCGAGGAATCTCCGAAAATCTCCCCGTAGGAGCCGGCAGCGGGCGAATTTCGAAGATCTGCCGGTAATAGCGGCTCTCCGAAGTATCGTGATCTCTAAATTCAACCCCGAGGCCGAGTAACGAGCAGGGTAGTAGTCTACGGAGCTGCCGCTGGATTTACGATCATTGCCACAAGAGAAGAGGAGTCGCGTGGCCCGTTCGAAGCGCTCCGTCTCTTTTCGGCGCGGCCGATGCCCGATCTCGTCGTCCTTCTTCCCGCTTTTATTCGTACAACCGGCTCGTGGGAGCCTTCGGGACAAGCGGAGAAAAAGAATGCAGTAATCTATGGACGTTGTGGAACCCTTCGGGGCCAAGACGATCCGTTTTGAAATTCAAGCCGGTTGAATTGAAAATTTGTAAATGAGTCGGTCGGTCCGTGGACGCCGGTCTTTATGGCCACGATTTCCACGAGATTTAAGGCGCGCGAACGACATACTCTTTCGCGCTGAAAGATCCTTTATGGCCACCGCGCTCCGCCCTACACGACTTTTCCTTCCACCAAAGAGACCGCCCCCCCCCCCTCCCCTCCGACTGTATAATCTCGTCGTCCACTCGTCTAGCTCTGACTTCACGCTGTAATCAATTATGCATAGAGCTGGAAGCAATTATTATTGGATCGGAGACTGCACATGGCTGTCAGCCGAGGTACTGTGAAACAGCGAACGCAGAAAATGTTTTCCATCGTTTTGGGTAATCTTGAAAAATTCTTACGTACGATTTTCAGAAAACACATTCTATTTTTTTATACAACCGGTGCCTCTTACTTCATTCTACTAACCACTCAAAAATCTTCGAGTCCGTTGAGCTAATTTTATAAAAATGTTAACGTACTTTCCGAGGTGACTGTAAGCAGTTAAAGCAATTCTTACAGTCAGTCTAAATGTATATGTTGTGTAAGTCGTATCGCTATGATTAGATTACGGATTTTTATGCAAGATACAAATTTTCTGCATTTGATACAGGAATCAGTGATCACTTTGGTACTTCCTACTTTCGTTAATAATTATAGAAGGTTGAAAGCTACTACGATACTCTAATTCTGTTCTCTCTCCTCTCTTGAAAACTAAAGATACCCATTTCTGTCATAAATGTATAAAATTTGCAGTGCAATTACAATATCTCAAGTTCAGATCTGTTGCATAATGCAGAGCCATTTTGTCGAAATAATCTGCGTCCAAGAACTCATTTAATCCATAAGGTTAAATAAAGCAGCGTCTGAACGAAGATGTTCGTGTTCACTTCGGCTGCTAGTTAAAGACCTGAAGATTTATAGCAGTTCCGACGGTATAGCGTTTCAATCCGTGTAACGGTAGAGTAATGGTAGAGAGATCAATGGAATTTCCCGCGGAAACGTAGCGTCTCGTTCTCGAAATCTGTTTCTCGTCTCGTGGCGACCTCGGATTTCAACACCGCCCTTGCCTTTCTCATCCTGTTCCTCCGCGTATGTACACATACACACAGAGCGTCAATTTTCCGGGACTTCCGATGGGACGGACACTCCTGCCATGCCGCTTTTAATGGACACTCCACACTGGTCACGACAGTTTAAATTGCTGTTTCTCCCATCCGTTTTTCTTTCCTTTTCGCTCTTCCTCTGACCATTTCATAGTCCGAACGAGAAATATTTTAGGCTCACTCGTGAGAACGTCTTGCCTTCTTTTATCACAAGAGACTGCTGCTACGTTGAACGGAGCTTATTTTTTTGTTTCTTTAACTCGAATACTATACCGAAGAGTTTATGCGTTTATAACAGAAACGAGTAGATCGAATACAGAACATTGGAGACAGGTGAAAAATTTAAGAGTACTATTGCATTTCTCAATCAATTTTTAATTCAAACTTCAAACATTTCAATAAATTGAATTTTCTTTGATATGTGAGGTGAAAATTGGAAATTGTGATGCATAATACATAACGCTTACAAATTTAAAGGTTTGACAGAACTGAGCAAGAAGTATAATCTGATTGATTATTAATCATTATAATTCCTTAATTATAATAACTGATTTGTAATTATTTCTCATATCTACCGAGTTATAATTTTTAATTATTAATCAGATTACTTTTTGCCCATCTCTGCATTACGTTAATTTATCTGGAGTTAAATTATTCATCATTCCTTTTCTATTGTATTGTCATAAATATACGAATCGTAAAGACGTATTCATACATTACTAAAACATTGAGTTTAGGATAGCAATCTTTGATACTGTATCTTCGTTTTCATTACTAGATATTTTAACCTCTATTTCTCTTTACAGTTTATAATTTGTTTTATTACTAACTTTATTCGCAAAGCAGAACATTCACTTGTAGCAAATGATATGGATTTTCACTTATAGATTAACGGAGATCTTTCGTTACAAAATCTAAATTTTCTCTAATCAATGAACGTCTTTTTTAGTAAAATCTAAATTATTTTCTATCGAGAATTTTTCTTAACAAAATAGATATTTTCTTTTTAGAACATATTCGTATGTCCTGGTAAATTTGATTGAAACATGTCCAAATAATTTCGAACGCTTTGGCAAATGTAATCTATGAATTCGCTTTCTTCACTATGTCTGATTATTGTTTCTGAAAATGATTATAATTTCGCGAAAATCGTATATTACATTTCGGATTCCGGTAAATAACAGAACGTAAAAAGAAAATTCTGCGCTGGTTGCCGGCGAATATTTTACAATAACATTCAAGTTCGGATGTGTAGCGGTGTTTCAGTTGCGTACCATAATGCAGAACAGCCGTCCCCACCGGGCCGAGAGGAATAAATCAAGAGGCGGAAAACGGAAGGAGGAGCAGAGACACTTTCGGCGTCGTAAAAATCTATCAACGACACATCCACGACGGTCACGGATCACTTGAGACATCGATTTTTCGAAAATCTTTAAAGGACACCGCTTTTGGCTCGTTTTCACATTTTAAGCGGTTCGTGCCACGTTACGATTTATTGCACATTGTGATGTACGAATAATGCCGACGGTTAGAGCACCCATAACTGTCACAATTTATTGCACGACATTGTTCAACTGTGCAATGTTCAATTTCTTGCATCGTAATTGGAAAAGATTCTTGCCTCACAATACCTTGAAGGCTATGAAGAGAATAATAAAAAGATCTATAGAAAGAGTAATAAAAAGATCCTTCCTGACATTTTCTGTGGAATTTTATTTCATACAAATTTTAACTTGATGTGACTACTTTTATATCATCGCTTTGATATTCAGTAGATTTAAGTGACACGAATTATTTTAAACCCATACAAACTAGTTGGGCTATTAAGGATTGACCGATCAAGATGCACTCGTTAACGATAATATCATACAGTAAAATCATTAGCCAAATTGTAACTAATAAAACAACGCCATGTATATTAACTTTAATAACTAAGAATATAAAAATGAAATGAAACATAATAATACAAATATAGTTATTATAGCTCCGTCAGTATTATACATAAACTATTTCACGTGTAGAGATACTCTGTGTGAACAGTATGGAAAGGATCTAATATGACTGACGGAAACTTGTCAGAGCCACTGTATACACGACTTTAAGTTCACTTCCTTTCCGGAAAAGATTAAATAACGAAGGGTCCGGTGGAAAAAAGAAGGAATTACCATTCGGAGGATGGCGCCAGTCTCCCATACCTACAAACACGCCGAGACAAAAGCTCCGGGTCGATGGACGCTTTAATTGATGCGACAATATTTGGACCGCCTAAAAGTCGTCCGATTTATTTAGGACAAAATGGGTCGTCTATACATATATACCTACTTTGTTCCTACATGCACGACGAGCAACCGTTTCCTAACTTCCTAAGCCACGAATAAATCTTTAAATATGGTTTTCCCATGGGGAATTCTGAGTTTATCGTTTACGAGTAACTCGGTTGCCATTAGCGAGGATTTAAGCTTGTCCTTCGAGGACTAAATGTGGTCGTAGATACATATTCAAGTTAAGATAACATTGTTGGCGAATCGACTTCTAAATACCTATTTTGAATCCTTACAAAATGAACGATGTAAAGTATTTTATGTTTAGTTACATGCTGCTAGAAAATTAAGTTTGGACTAAAATTATACATATAATTGCAGATTAGGATTTAATTACAAAAATTAACAAATGGCAAGGTTTACAATGTGTAAAATGGAATCTACTAAAAATAAATAAGTACTAATTTATAATTGTATTATAATGAAAATTGTAAAAATAATTACAAAAATTAGAAAACAGCAGTATTTTTAATTTGTAAATTAGAAAGAAAATAAATATATATAGTACAATAATATAGTAATATTAAATATCTCTGATATTTTGCCTATCGTGTGTTTTATTTAATCATTTTTGTTATAAATGTGGACTCTAATTGCTATTTTTGTTTTAACAACATTAGTAGTAAGGTTTTCTATCGTAGTTTATATTGCGATTCTAAATTATTACTAGCATTGGCCATGAAGAAAAAATATATGAACAAAAATATAATATTAATAATAAACCCGCTAAGTTAATATTAATAGTGACATAAGAACTTTTATTTATTTAGTTTCTTCAAATAGTTTTTCTGCATGACTACACTAATTACTCTCGTGTTTAATTTAGTACTTTTTCCCAAGCCATTGAAATTCAATGAATCATTGGATTCAGATTCTCGATTATACGACATGTTTGAATATCCACCGTGGATAAAAGTACATTTTTTACGGCGGGGACCTCGCTGAGAATACAGGGAAGCGAGGTACGTAGTGGGTTTTCGAATGGTCTCCACCCTCCTAATCGAACTGTCCCACAAAAGTAGATACTCCACTTTGTGGCCAGTCTTTGTAGTAGCCGACTATCAGATGGTCCATTAATACAATTATCTCATAATTAGTCGAGCCACTGAGAAAAAAGGTTTCGCCGCTACCTGTTTTCGATTTTCGAGATCGCCGATAAAATTTTCTTCTCTGGTGGTATTTTTCCTTGAGAGCTTCCAACGATACAATTTTGGGTAGAATGAATTGTAATTAACCTGAAAGTAAGCCCTATCTATGCATACATCGACAACCTGCTGGAAAGATTAGTACTAGAACTATTGTTCAGTCTCATTCCTTCATTGTTATTATAAAGCAGAATTTTGGCGGTTGCTTTCTATTACCTTCGTTCTTTTATATGGAACTATCCATGGAACTACATATACATATACAGTTTGAATATATCACTGTTAGCTGATTTTCAATATTTAATAATTTCCTTAATTCTAAAACAGGTAGTTTTAATTATATTTTCAATTGCATATAAACATTTTTTAATTTCCTAGACGTATGTATTATTAAGTAATTATATTATAATATTGCAATATATATATCAATATATATTATATATATATTACCGCAATATATATTATTATATATTATATATTATTTATGAAAATTCATACTTTCACAGATAACTTTATAAAAATGTGAAACAAGCGAACATTTATTTTGTTCTGTAGAAAGTTTTTTGTAATTCTAATATACGTTTTTAATATAAATTTTTGTTAATTTATACGTTTTTCTTGATTAAAAAATTTCGAAGATATAACTATAAGTCTATAAAAACGACTGAGTAAGTAGAAATTATGCACTTATAATATATTAAATAATACAACAATAAAAATTGTATCCGTTAATGACACAATTTTTGAGACACAGTTTTATTCCGTATAAAAAATTCACAGAAATTAGTGCCTATTTTATGTAATAGAAGCTTCAGGATGGAGTCGTCTGGCAATTCTCCGAATTCTAATTCTGAAATAGTTCTGAATGAAAAGGGTTAGCGTACGGTTACTGACCGGGCCTTCCACAAGAAATAAAGACGTCGACAACGGACCGAAAAGGTTAAGCAGGCAATGTCGGAAGACCGAAAAGAGGGTGGTGTCCACTTGAGCACGTGCTGAGATCCCTGCGAAGGATGAATCTTGTTTTTCTTGATGAAAGCAAGCCCGGCTTCGCGAACGGGTTACGCAACACTTGACGAATATTTTCGTAGCTGTGCAATTTCCGAAAAGGATCAAATTTCTGGCAGCTCGTATCGAATAGAGACGGTAGCTCGCGAAGATCTTTACAAACTTTTACCGACTTTACGTTCAGCGATCGATATATTATTCTGCAGCATTCTTCTTTAAACAAATGAACATTGTCAAAGAAACCGTGAAAATCAATATTGTTTCGAATTCTCCAGCATCGTCGGCTGCTTTTGAAACGTTATTCGCCGACTCTGAATACGTCAATGCAACGCCAACATTCAGAATTGATGATGAGCTTCTATGTAGACTGCTTGTCTTGCACGCATATGTGCATTTTCACTACTATCTTGCATTAATTTCGTCTGGTAATGACCGATAGTGGGACGCATAGGATTTCTTAAGTGTTTAGATAAAAGACTAAATCCTAAATCCTTTTTTAGATCTTCCTCCATTTATTTCCAATTACTTCTTCGGAAGCACGCAATGGAAATTCTTTTGTTTCCGATTTTGCTATTCCAACTGGTAACCTCCAGAAATTATTTGCAATGTAATTTAAGAAATCAAATAATGTCTCATTTTCATCATTTCTTGGGCAAGAACTCAATAATTTGAAAATATATGATGACCCGAATGTCTTAGTTTACTTAAGTAATACATTTATTAATAACATTACAAACGAATAGTGATTTTTTATACTGTGCACATGCTTATTACTTTTATGTGTTTATTATTATTTCAAGACCCTTCCTTGACATACTAGCGCAAATGATACAATAAAGCATTTTACCCATATTTTTTAACATTCTTGTATATGTAAAAAAAAGTTTTACTCGAGTACGGGTGTTTCTAAGCAAGAACATACTGTTCCATATGGTGTTCTTCAATGTATTCGTCGTACCGATTTATGGAACACAGGAACATGGTACAAAAGCAACATTCCATAATAGGTACATGCTCACATTATTTATACGCAAAATATTAAATATTAAATGAGTATTTCGAAGTTCATTATATTACCTAGAAACATCGATCTGTGGATCAGTAGCGTGATAATAATTTTATACCACTCAAAGAGCGTTTCACGATAGATGCTTTTATCTCACATCACTTTGCTCAATATTTTCCTCTTAGATACATTATGTTGGCTCTCGTAAGAATCATAAATGAATTCTGTGAACGAATTAGTAAGCGTGCATCAGGGAAGTTGCGCAAGTAATACATCCGGACCGTTTAATACCGTTTTTTAACGGAACTCGCTCGAATTCCGAAGCGGCGAAAAATAAAAGCATTCTTTTTGTTAACGAGGATACGCCGACCGACGTTTCCCTACAGTGGTATCCTATCGACCGGTTCGTAATAAATGTTTCGAATCAACTAATAAAAGGGTTGGCGCATTGCCCGAGCAAAAGAAGCCCTCTAATTGGCCTGTATCGGGCAACATTACATCCGTTAAATGGATCACACTCGAAAACGTTTTATTCCCTGAGCGGTGGTGATTACTGCCGATAGCCAGGAGGGCCAGATGTTCGAGCGGCGATGACGGGCTAAGATTCTCAATCAATTTTTATTACGTTTCGACTGGTGATGCCGAAGGGTCGCGTGGCACCGTCCATGATTCGATTCTTTCTTCGGTGGAAGCCGAAGCTGCCACCCCCCCTCCCCTCCCTCCCTCCCTCCTCTGCCCCCCCTCCTCCCACGCCACCCCTTTCCATGCTCTATCCTTATCTAGTCCTCCTATCTTTATTTTTCCTTTTGTAGCCGGCTTCTTCCTCTTTTTTTCCCTTCCTCGTTTCTTTTCCTTTTTCTCTCCCTCTTTCGCGATCCTTATCCCCGTATCTTTTTCGATGGGGTTTCCGAGGATGAAACACTGGACGTGGAAACGAGATGGACAATCGTACAGCTGTTCGCTCGCGGGGGTGCATCTGCCTCCCAACTCGCGTGCAGTTTAAGAAAAAAACAGCTAACGTTCGTAAATTTACGGGCCTCTTTAGATCGCCGTTACACTCTACCGTATTAGCCTGCAGATTCTGAAGATGTTCGAGCATTTTGATAACGGCAGGATCGTGTAGCGCGTTTGCAAGAAAATTACACGGAACGCAATAAAAATCAATTGGAACACACAACTTAATCTACACGAATTTCCGATCCATCTGAACTTGTTTTATAAAAGAAAATATGCTAGGAATAGAATTTATGGTATCATTATTATTTATATAATAATACTATCTCAATAAAAAATAACACCACACTTCATCTATTTTTATTCAATTATATTTGTAATAGTTGGATATTTAGAAACTTAACAAAAAAAATATAGTTAAAACAGTCAACTTAAAACTGTCATTTCTCTGATACCATTAAATTATTCAGTTACATCAACTTGATAAAAATAACTTCACATTACGACAGTTAGATTATTAATGCTATTAACACTATGTTTACGGAGCACTAAAAATCCACACTAGAGAGAAATAAGGAATTGTATCTATTATTATGGTAATACTTCTGGTAACAACTATTCGATCAAACAAACGATAAACTGATCATTATAGATATGCAAATATTTGACAAGCAAATTTTTTCACTTAAAGCTGATGTAAAAATTTCACAATATGCATAAAAGAGAAATTAATGAATTTTCTCCACTGAGCAATTCGCGAAGTTTAAAAAAAGTTGAATTCACCATTTTTAATAAGAAACAGAATCACAGACGGCATGCGGGCGATACAGTATTATTTATCGACGGCAATTTTAATTAACTTGAACGTTAAAGGTTTAAAAAAGCTGCGTTTACCCGGCCACTCCATTTTGGGGCATTCGACGAGATGCTATTGGTCCTTGTGTCCCTCCGCTTCATGCAAATTCGCAGGTGTCCATTTCACTGACCTTAAAATATGTACAATCGGGCGGTTGGCAACCGTATTTCATACGCACTCCATATTATTTCATTCGTAACGTACGCAGTGACAATAACATAAACTTGAACGGCGCTAGATATAAAATTCTGTCCACTGATGCACGATGATTCATATCGCAGGCCGAGGGTGTACATTAACAGTTCCCCTCGTGAGTTTCTTCGTCGTCGCGAAATGTTGCTGCTGCGTTCCAAGTTTAAATCGTAATTGTGAAACAGAGTTGGATTACAGTTATTTCAGCGAATGAAATTTTATTCGACGCTATCGAGTAAATATACAATCGAATAAAAATTTATCTACTTATAAATTTATGCGAACAAAATTTTGTAATATGCGTATAAAATTACATTAAAACATTCACAGTGAACAATTCAACGATTCGCATTATTATTTGAATAATCTTACGATCTCTATTCGAATAATTTATTCAAATAATTTACACATCGTAAATTATTTTGTCTATAAAATTCATTTAAATATATAGATAGAATAGAACAGAATACAGCAGTAATATGTTGAAAATAATAAATAAATAAAATAATCAATATTTTAATTATTAAGAATCTGTTTTAGGTCGCCCGCGACATCATAATGCTACCCATGCCGGAAAATAAAAGGGGGTCGCTCGAGGATTAAAAACATTATTCGCGTGTTACGATAATGAAATTAATAAGTCTGCAGTAGTCGTCTGTTTCAGCTTCGTTGAAAATCTTCAGGCGTCGTTCGCTATTAAAACATCTAAACTTGACAGACAGTAATATGATATCGATAAATGCATAGTGGTTTCTGAACGATGCAATAAATTACAGAATACATCGCGTGACTGGAACACAGATCGATGTAAACGAGCGCGTAACCGCTAACCACAAATCACCAGCCCTTGTCCTTTCACGAGAAAATCACGAATGTCGATTAAGCTTGTCAAGGGACAATCATATTGAAACAGATGATTGAAAAAGCAGATATCTAAAATACAGTTCGAAAGATCAGATTATAATTCATTTTTACGCCAACCTTTTACATTTTAACTATATTTTTTGTTTGAGCTACAAGTATCATTTATTGCAAAGATGAAAAATAATTGAATATCTAAATGATAATTAAATGTCGTTATGTTTTTATTAATTAGTGATGGAAAGTAATCGGAACAACATGTATGATTGTTGTTAATATTTCACGATGTAGAGACGTCCATACATTTTGATTATCGATTTTATAACCCTTATCAATTAGTGAAATAATATTAATAGTAGTAGTAGTAGTACTAATAATATGAACTGTATTGGTATAACGTTACCACTAAATTGGGGATTTTATGCATTTATTACAGAAATCAATAAATAAAATATCAAAGTGTGAAGTCATTAGTACACTTATATGAATTAATTTTATTAATTTACATAATAAATGAAATTTTAAAGCTCAAAATTTAATCGTGGATAATGCATCATTGTAATGAATATTGACCTTTATATCTCCAATACAATAATCGTGGTAAAAATATGTAAAGGAAATGATCAGTATGAAATCAATAAATAGTATTGGTTAAAATGTGCAGCAAATTGATTTTCCTTATAAAGAGTACCGTACTGACAAAAATCCACAAAAGGAAAGCGAAAATTAATTAGACTCGATTCGTTTCTTTAGTTATTTATTTATGATATGTGAATATGAATAATATTGAATTAATATTAATTGTAATTAATATTAAACCTACCTTACAGGTCAGCAAGACTGTAACTCTGTCGTCATTCTTATAAAGAATCACACGTTAGTCACTTTTATTGTTTTGTACTTTTCGTGTTAAAAAAATACTCATACCTTAACACTTTGACTGTCACGCCGTAAACCTCAATAATTACAGAAGTATTTTATTTAATTACGTAGAGATTGGGAAATTAAGTTGTATAATATTATTAACTAATCCTAACTTAATCAAATTAAGAAATTAAGAAAAGGTGTATAAGTTAATAAACTTACAATATTTGTTATTTTGTGACTCGCTATTCAATTAATCATTCCACTACTTATACATTCCACCGTATTCTTGAATTTACATAGCTATGTTAACGTCGCGTTTTTAGAACCGTGTGCAAATTAAAAGAGCAACTGAAGATTTCAATAATCGGTAATTGCGTGCTAATATACATATGTATAGAAACCAATTATGTATACACTTACGTTATACGATTGTGTTAAATAAACAACGGGAGTTTAAACATTTTTCTTGACGCTATATTTTCCATAAGGAAGCTGAGGTTAAAATAATTCCACAACCAAGTTGTGTATCTGACTTTCGACGGCAATAACTTAATTAACGAGACGCGTTGAGAAAATGAGTAAATATATAGAGATGTCAACGGAATGACATCTTAAACGACACCGGCAAATTAATTAAATTATCAGCACGGCAATTAATTAATAACATGAGACGAATTTAATCACAGCATTATTGCTCATGAATATTTACGGGCAATCAATTCATCCGGTTTTATAGTCCACGGATTTCCTATGCGTTTGCCAGAGATCAGTTATTAGAGTCTTTCAATTGGTGTGCCGAATCGCGCTGTGATTCCAACGGGACGCGTGCGTTGGGAAATCCGCGGGGAATAAGTCATAATCGGTGAACTGGCGGCAAATATATCGAATACCGTCCGCCATGATGGCGAACATGACTTCTCGTGTAGCCGAATCTTCTTATTTAAGAACACGTTTTCGGGTGGGTTATGCAATCGCGCAGAAATAAATGAAGCGACACCATTCTGATTAAAGAAACGTGAGGTGGCCGCGGCGTAAAATGAATTAATACTTTCCGAGCGTATTATCTTTATGGCCACCGTATTTCGAATACACACCCAAGTACGAGGTACAATCTTTCGAGATGCACATGTTGTTTCACTTATATCAGAACAATATAAGGGAGATGAGTTGCGACAAAACGTTTTATCGCAGTTTTTTCGCGAGAATATTCTTTACAATCAAGAAAACAGTTAAAATACATTAAGATAACAATGGTGGCAAAATATATAACGGATTGCAGCGTTTTCAAAGAACAGAAAGTGTATAAAATTTATTCTCGTCTGAAATCATTTTAACGAATTATAAATATAAGAACGAGATTGTTAAACTTTTAATATAGTATCATTGTTTTCACCTATTTTATTCTTGAACCCTTTTATCTGTTTCACCCCAAAAAATGCCCACAATATTAAAGTCACTTAAATAATGAAATCGAAGTTAAACGATTAAAATATACCATGGCAACTATTACTTCAACTCTTCTGTATACCAAAAATCCTAGTATTTATAAAAGTAGTATATATATATATATATAAAAATTAATTTCCAAAACTATTTAAAAATTAATGTCAACCATATATATGTACAACCGACGACGCAACATGTTGACTAAACGATTTCAGTGATGCTGAGATGGCGTCCTTTATTTATTTAATCAATTTAACGAGTTTCCTCGGATTTGCGAAGGAAAATCATTAAAAAGGAATATTTAAATGCCACAAGAGGGATTCATCAAATACGTTCGGCCAAAGGAAGTGGCGCCATAGAAGACAAAGGTTCCATTGTCTTTTCGGAGACGAATTTAATCGTCGTCTCCCGGAGAGTAAGATCGACAGAGATATTTGGTTTCGGAGACAATTGGGGATTCAACGTCTTAATTAGTACTCCGATCCACGAGCCACCGTGATCGAAACGTTAGATCTTGCCTGCTGCGGCCATACCGTGTTCCCTTCCTCGAGATATTATCGAACAGAAATTCTTGAAGCCTGGAAACCATGTACGCGTCAAAAAGTGCCTAAGTAGAAACATCACGAACTAATAATTATAGTTAAGGGGCTCTAGTTCCATCCGTACTTAAACAAATAATAATAATTGTTCGCTGCAGACATTATGTAACATTATGTAACATTTCATTCAATTGGAGAAAAAGCATTGAAAACATTCAAAATCGAGCGTTAAATTTAATTACGAAATTAAAGCAAATTTTATAAAATAAAAATATAAATTTTAGCAATCATTTAACCTTCTCCGATTCTGCAAATCCTAATCAAATTTGATTTGGACAAATGTATTATAATAAAAAGTATCTTTTAGAAGTAAATGGATAATTATAGACTCAGAGTAGCTTTAACATTGTTACTAATATATAAATATTAATAATAAATGTTACTAATATATAAACGAAAACTATACGGTATTTGTATATTTCGATTTTCCATTATTTATAATACAGAAATATACAAATCTGGTGATTTCTTAAGTTGTTGTTCAAATATCGCCAAAAATGTAGAAATTCATTTGAATCTATAATTATTCACACCACTGTACGAACGACGCGTTAGTGATCGTGTTAAATGAGGCAGAGTAATTTATTCTCGGAAAGATCGTATGAATCTTGCGGTATGACCTAATAATTTCGGATGTACCTGAAGAAAGACGGAAAACAGAAGGTTCGACGTTGAAATGTAGGACGTCGAGATGGACGAAGAGGTAGGATTCTCGAGTTACTAATTAAGACACCGGCGGATCGGCCATTGTCCGGCCAACAAAAAGCGTGCACACACTTCTCTGCCGGTTCTATAGCGTCCGAGTGTTTGCGATTAAATCAGCACGTCCGATCGAACGAATTAAGTCTTCAGCGTGGGTGGACTCAACCGGAGAGGAATATAAAAGGGCCTGAAAGATCATCTGACTCTCTCTCTCTCTCTCTTTCTCTTACGCGGGCAGAAGCGGTCAGCGTAAATAAACTCGAACGAGTGGAAATTTGCATGTTTAATTCCTTCGTGGAACTAATCTAAACGTATCGGAACGAGTTTACTCGTTACGTTTTAATTAGCGGCCGTTTTTGTCAGTGGACCACACAGTCTAGGGGAATTTGGCATTGTCTGATGAATCTCTGATCAGTTCTTTTCAATCACTTTCCGGTATGGAAGCTTTCATGCCTGAGAAATTAATATTACAGTCGATCGAATCTCTTTCTTCAATAGATATTCATTGATCATCTAGAATATTTGTTAGACGTTATAATTGTTTAAAAAACAATTTATATTCGTTTCAACGAAATATTAAAATTCTACGTTACAAACGATTGTATAAATTTTTGCTTGAATTTTAGCAGGATGGATCGAAAGAAATGGATATTCAATTTCATTTCGTAATTAATTTCGATTATTGTGAACGAAAAATATTGTTGCATATACATTAGACGAACATGATGAAAAATTTATGCACTGTCTTCGTTCACATAATCTTTATGGAAGTGGAGGTGCATCTTTATGCATATGGAACTCGTGTGAGCAATTTGAGTATTGCTAGCAAGTATCGAAGCTCTTTTTAATACTTCAATTGATAAATATAGTGACAGAGATTTATAAAATACTATCAACCACATTCGAGAATGATTCAATCCTTGAAGTCAATGTAGTCTTATTCCGTTTCTTATAAAAATGATAAATATATTAATTTTTACACTGACATTTTTATCATTACATTTACCTTTATCTTTAATGAAGAAAATGTCCACATTGAACGTATGAATAACTCTAACGATATACACTCGGTTAATTTGATCGAATATCTTTTGCCAGATATTGTACAGTGGAACCTTAATTATGCATACCTCTAATCCTTTCATAAATATCACGATTTAAACAATCTGTGTAAAACATTGTCTTTTTACTTATTTATTCAGAAAATCTTAGACGAGCTCTGTACAATATGGACAGCAATTAATTGCGTAGTCTTATACAATCACAGTTACTTATTTCTTTTTATATACATATAAACAATTTTCCAATACATATAATTACTGAAAATTTTAAGAATGTATTTACTTAATGAATCATTAAGGACTGAATCTAGTTCTACGCTGTAGTCCAGTGATACAAGCAAGATAAAAACGGGACAATTTTCGGACGAATCCTCGTAAGAGGGTTACCTAATCCGGAGTTTCGGGAAAGTGTGACAGAACCATGTGCCGAGATACCAAAATCGACGCCTATGAGCAGAGACTCGTATGTCCTTCTATAGTCTACTCTATCTCCAGCAACCGCTCGGCCGATCTTTGTCTTGTAAACGAAGCCAGAACTGATTCGTATCCGGACGTTGATAAATTCCCCCGCAGAGTTTAGCAGTTCTTCGCGGAGGCTCGGCCCGAGGCTCTCCGCTTATCCTACCTTCCCATTCAGTACGGAAGGACGAATGGTCCTGACACCGAGAGCATCCTCCTCCGACGAGTCCAGTGGGAGAGGGAACAAGCGAAAGAAGACTTCGTGGGAAACCGCACAGACAATCCCTCGAACAATCTTCATTCACAGACTCTTCGTTCTTGTTAGGAATGTTCATTTAAAAAAAGACATGTTACCTAATAAATAAAACGATGAACATAATCGCCGTATCGCCGTGACTGGGCCAGGCGAAACTGTTTTCACTCGAGAAAAGAATACGGAATTTTTCCAGCTTGTAATGTGTCCCACGCGTGTCAAACTGACGCTATCGCAAAAAGACAATAGAATAAGAGGCGAACAGTTTCATTGAGTGTTTCGATTTTTCTCATGCTCATCTTCTGGTCTAATTAAAAACTTTTAGAAATGTTTACGGATATAAATTGCCAGCTAATTCTTCACTTGAAGGTATAATTAAATTGAATATCAATTGTTTGAATTCTTATGTACTTCATGGGATTATTGATAACTTTTTAACATCGATAATCAGAAGAATACAGGTATTATTTTCAATACATTAGCTATTTTACGAAATAAAAACTACATAGTATCATTGTAATTTTATTAATGAATATTGGAAAACATTTACATTATCTGATTCAATCAATTATATAATTTTACTACTGTAAGTTTTGTTTCACTGTTATATAATTGTGTGCTAATGAAACTGGAAAAATATTTGTTACTATAGTTGGGAGAAAAACATGTTTACTAAAAAATATCTTATTTTAGCTTATTTTATATTCAACTTTGATTAGATTCCTGATTATAGAGAAAAAGATTATAGATTCCTGAAGAAGTCTGTTAAATTTATTTGTAATTAATATTTGAGAAGATAAAGTTATTGATACTAAATATTTTGTTTAGCAAACTTTTTAAATGGCCTTAACAGTGGATGCACCGTGCGCTATGCATGGCCGGTGCATCTATGCAACAGCGTTGCACGGGTCATAAGTGTTCAGGGGCAGTAGAAAATGACGAATTCCCTACGATTCTGAGACATTTATAAATTAAAATTATATAATTGTGGCACCACAGATTGTTTTTTTAGATACGAACTGTAAATATTTTACTCATTCAACACGAATTAATACACGTTAACCAATCTGATTCTACGATTTGTATGTAACTAACCTGCATGTATTAATTCTAGTTACGGTTTTATTTTCTTCATACATCAATGCTTTTGCTGTGTCATCTTAAATAAAAATGCTTTTACATCTTCACATTAAACCATTGCACTTTAAATCAATTGCTCTTAAAGGAATTAACAATTCTTTGTCCGAAAATGCACACTGATAAAGAAAATCGCCCTTTAGACACACTATGATATTCAAATATAATATTACACACTATAATATTATATTGTTCAATTTTTCGTTTATATAAGAAGTTGAATAATGTGATTCTTTTATTTTATTTGTTATTCCACTCAATTGCAATTTCTGCCATAAATAAATTATGCTTTATCGAGCAAATTAGCCTTTCGATCATCACAAAAAGTTCAAATCGTTTGGTCAAGTTTTAGAAAAGTTATTCCTTCTTAAAAAGGGTCCACACTTTATTCACAACTATGTATCTCTTGCTTAATCTTAAATGTATTTTAAACTGCAGCAGCCTTGATTTTAAATTCTTCAAGAAAGATTCTCAATTCTCAAATATTCTCCACGTGTTTCGTTAACACACCGTACCGATAACACAGCCGGCTAAGAACTTAATTTCGTCGAAAAATGCTCACTTCCTCGGCATTGTTACTGCACGAAACACAATCAACCCACATTCCCTAAACTTTTCATATATATATATTTTTTTTCTTATGAAACTGTTCAACCGAGAAATCTCGCAAAATGAGGAAGAAGTTCTAATTTTTCGTGGGGGTGTGGCGGGACATCATCGTGCCTCCTTATTGAAGCTCCCGACGGAGAATGAATATAGAAAAAAAGGTTTCGAATATCTTCCAAAATCGTGAGCATCCGATAGATTGAGGTGCCGGAAGAAGGGTGTGGTTACTAGACTCCCTTTCGTGATAAATGGTCAGCGAGGAACCGCTTTTCCCCTTTTTTATTCATTGCTTTTTTTCAAACCTCCCTCTTCCTCCGCTCTACCAAAGGGACTTGGTCCATTATCCTTTTTTTTTATTTAGTTTATTCTCATGCTCTTCCTGGGTGTTGATGAGTAGCCGAAAATAGAAAAGTTTAAGCGTCGTTTAGAGATCGGAAGACGTAGAAGTTATATTTTGTACATATTTCTAACATAATAGATAATTCAATTTATATATCATGTGTCAAAGGGATGTCAATATGGAAAATTTAATCGAAATTCGTTTTCAGTTGAACTTTACAATTAATACAAGAGATTGAAATCCTGACGCACATAACAGTTTATGGACAATTTATTGTCAAAACAAGCAAGATTTCAAAAGAAGTAAGTAAGTAGACTATACATAAATAAAACACTGAAATATTTCATTTTAGCAAATGGGTAAGGTATTACTGTCTAATAATTATCAATAGTTATGTCTATAAAAATTTAACCAAATATATCAATAAATAAAACCACAATTTAATTAATAACAATATAACAAATATTTCCCGTTTTTAATAAAAAAAACTTTTTAGTTAATTCATCGTTTCCTAAAAAATCGAGGAAATTACTTCAGCTAGAACAAATCACTCCTCCTAGACGAAATTTAAAAATTCTTCCCGCCCAGTTAGATGATTCCTCGCATGCTTGTTTTCAGATTTTTCGGTAAAAAAAGCAAATAATAAGTTGAAATCTTGAATTAGATACACTCCTAAATGCTAGAGTCTGCTTCAGCCTGTTTAGCTTCCACACAGTCACGCTAGTTTGTGCTCGGAAATGCCTTGAGACCGAGAGTTTGTTTAGCCAAACCTTGTGATTAGTTGCGCTATTCTCAATCTTGAAACACCTATTACCTTTTTGAAACACAATGGTCGTATTTTATTTCTGTCACCTGCAGATACTTTTCCACGTTTTCAAATATCATTTCTCGTATAAATTTTAATCTTAAAAGAAGAATGCAACAATACAATATTTAAGAATAACAAAAATATTCTTTTAATTTTTACAAACATGGTTTTATAATTTCTCTAAAACAATAGTCTTTTGAAGTTTGGTTTCTGCGATGGAGATTTATGTAAAGAAATTAAATGAAAAATATTCTTAATGATTGAAATCAAATGAGAAAGTATGTTCTTACTTTCTTATATGAATAAAGTCGATATAAAAAATAATATTATAATTTTATAAGGTGTTATTATGTTATGGACTTAACCAATTCAAACTTTAATTAAGAATAACGATCAAAGATAATAAAAAAACAAATAATACTTATCGATAATAAGGATATTATTAATTAAAAAGCGATACAAAATTTAAATTAACACAATCTTGATGATTTTATAAGGCAATACAAATACATGTTCAGTAGTTCTATTAATTAAAGAAGAACAGTTTATTATCATTATCACTTGACTGTGAATTTTATGCAATTTTAAAATAAGTAAGTAGATACAATATAAAACAATAAAATGATTAAAATAGATTAAAAGTGTTAATGCATTAATTTAAACTTATTATAATCATTAAGAAAAGAGAAGAAAATGTGTTTATCTCGTTTGTTTTGCAACTGACCCAGACATTATTAGTTCGTATAGAGATCTGCAGACTAATTATCACATATCATATTTAAATAATGTCAATTACTATTATCAATTTAGTTTAATAGTAATCTAGTTTCTAATAAAATAGTCAATCTAATTTCTTTATTAATAGTTAAAAATGTTGCTTTGTTTGCCAAATTTATAATTTTTTACATATGTTATTGAAGCACTATTGAATTGTTATATATATTTTTCGTTCATATTGATCTTAGCGCCCACAAATAGCGGTAAATTTGTAATACCTCCGGGCATTCTTTATAAGCCCGGGGAAACATTAATTGTTGAAATAAATCACGAGTATTAAGTCATTATTACTACATACATCTGCAATCTTTCATTCACGTGAAGGACAATCTGATTCGATAGAAAACTGTAAGATAAAAACTCTGATGAACAATGCAATGATGGTTATGATCGACAAAAATGACGTAGAAAGTTTGGACGAATTTGTTAGAATTTCAGGAAACGGGCGAAAAGAGAGGATGAACTTTCCGCGAGACCCGATAGCTTGAATCGGCGTTCGCGGCTCTTCTTCTTACATCCCACGCCCTGCGTTTTCCCCCGTCCCCAGCCCACCTCTGCCACCCTTTTCTCCATTCATCCGGCCACCGTCGGGTATCTCGCTCCCATTTCGCTTTACGTCTTTGTAAGTACATAATGCTCTTTGTACCGTCCCCGCTCAAAGCAGAAGCAGAGGAGCCGGCGCGGAGGCCAGAGCAGCAACAACGGCAGCGTTGCACCGCGTCGCAGCGTTGCAACCACCATCCTACTCCTCCACCTTCGAGGAAGCAGGATCTGGTTGCGTTCGTCGACCTCGGTCGATCATATGGGCGCCCCTACGTACTTGCACGTGGGTGGCACGAATTCTTGCAGATCGAACGCTTCTCGCGGAAGGGAACTTCTCCTTTTTCTGCTTCCTCTATCAGCTTGTTTCGTAACTCCTTGCGTTTCTCACACACGACGAGTATACTGGGTGGACCACTCTGTAATTATTAAAAATCTATTTACCACTATACGTCGCTGAAATTCTTTGCATCGAACCTATATACGGAATCTCGCATTAAGGGGGGAGCATCGTATAAACCGTTAAAATAAAAAAGATATTCGGCAACTTTTTTATTTGAACAAACATCAATTTTTGTTGCCGTATATTTCGGCGACGTTTACTGCAATAATATATCTTGAAGAGTGGAAATAGGTGTCTCTGAAAACAGAAGTTTTATGCAAAATTATTATTCTATTTCCACAGCCGCATGTTATCATTCTGCATTTTTTAAAACACAGTCAAGTTCATTCGAAGGCACAAAATTTATTATTTCCGTAAATTTCGACAAAATGCAACGAAAATTAAATTTATACATCTTGAAATGTCAAAGGATATGAATGAAAAGTGACGAAAAGTTTCATTAATGTTTTACGTTATAGAAAATTGCCAAAAATTACCCTATTTTTAAAGATTTACATGAAACTCTGCCTTTAATATTCGAACACTCTTTAAATTGACATCCTTTCAATTTAAATCTTTTCATCTTTCGCTTACTAAGACAATTGAATTTTCCTTTCTAATTGTCATGTAGCTTCGAAATGTGATAACGGTCCCTAATTGGATATTGCTAACGAAGTACAGTTCCTTTTCTTCATTAAAACATAGAATCGACTTTTGCACGACTTTTCCTAAAATTACATTATTTTTTGTGAAATACAGTGCTTGTTACGAACATATAACACCATGTCGATATTTTTTTAATGGTATAACACTGAAATCGTCAAGACACAAACGCAACAAATGTATAATATTCATAAAAATAACAGATTTCTGTGACACTGTACATTACATCAAATTAAGCCATCGAATGAAAGATAGACATTATGCATGTTGCTTTCAATGAAAAAAAATGAATGTTCCAAAAGTGCAAGATAGGTACCGAAAGACTTTATCATGCTAATAAAAAGTGTGCTGCTTGATCGACGAAGTTGCTGACTCGAGATGAACGAAGAATACATCGTGCTACTTCCAATGCTATTAAAACACTAATTGAAATAAAAAGGTTACGTCAATCGAATGTGTCGGAAAGTGTAATTGACAGGCGTACTTTAAAATAACCGCACATTGTAAGAACAAAAAACGATATCAACAGTAAAATGAAAACATGTAGACGAGAGAAAGCAAATCTTCCCTCCACTAAAACAAAGTAATACTAATATAAATTATTGAGAGGTCAATACAATTTTCGAGGCAAATCGGTTACAAATTAACTTCTCATGCAAAAATTCCATCTAGATATGCCATTTGTCAAAAAATTGTCAATCAATTTATTATTATCATTCCGTTAAGTTTTTGTAAAGAAGTGATTGAGTCGGTTTACGCTTAAAAATTAATTTAAATCTAATGACAGGTAATTAGCGACGCACAGTGTTTGAAAAACCTAAAATATGCCAGACATTTGTTGTCCACAATAACATGAAAATTAAGATACGTCGTTTGTAAATTATTGCACAACTTTAAAAATAACTAACATTATAAAAAATTGCAGACATGTTTTTTAAGAAAAATATTTGTATCCACATTCTGTTATTGTATTTTGTCCCAATTTGAATCAGGAAAAGGACTCAGCCGAGAGTGTAAGACCGAACGGAAGTTCAAAGTAGCGTTAACCTTTCCCGAGGGCTCGTTGGATGCTTCAAACAGCGTGTCAACAGTAACGCTTAGTCGCGTTCACGATTAATTTCGCTAATACTCGCAAGAATGCCAGTTTATTACCGTTGGAAGCGTCCGATTTAGGGCTTACGCGGCGGACAGCTTGTTCAGTCACTCGACGCAACAACAATCGACACGTTCTGTTCCTTGTTTCGTTTCAGAGGAACCGCAGGATCCGTGTTAACTCGACACCAGAGGCTTAGGCTGGCATTTAACGGCGCTGAAGAGCCGTAAAAGGGTCAGTCGCGAACCAGAACGTGAATCTCGACGCATTTTAATTCGAGCTTAGAGTTCGTTAGTGGCAGAAACGATCCCTAAGACGACAGATCCCCTCAGCGGCCCGCATAAAGCCGGCCTAAATCGAGATTAAAAGCCCGCGTCCGACCGCGGGCTTAAACTAGTTTTTGGTAGCCGATTATCCGGTAGGGTTCCGCCGGGAAATCGTTCGAATTTTCGCGCGTCTTTTGCGGTCGGAAGCCTCTGTGCGGGGCCACCGAGCCGAATCGCCGGGAAAACATTAATTTCACCGCGAACTGGACGGCCAACTTTCTACCGTTTTTCTCTGCGTTGGTCATTCGACAGGCGTCACCTTTTCAGCTCTCACCTTTGAGACGCCGACAAGACGCGTGCTACGGCTCGGCCGGTGACAATTTTTCATGAATCGGCTAGAAACCGGCCGACTTTCGGCCTTCGGGTTCAGGTACAACCGGCCGGGAACGGCCCGACGTTCCGCTATTTAACAATGCGCAACAAACCGACATCGAGCTTTATGGGCGTTCATGTTTCGTGAAATTAATAGCTGAAAAGGTTCAGTGACTCGCGATGAACATTCACCGCACGCTATTTCTTTACTTTCGACTGCGAAACGCTTTGTAGAAAATATATGGTGCTGGAAAATGTGTAGTTCGCAGCCTCGGATTTACGGAGCAGTTCACTTTTACCGCAACGTTACGCGGTGGAAAAGAACATTTTTATATTTTGTCAATTCCTGACCGATATACTGTGAATTCTCCCGAATAATCCCACAGTTTGGAATCGAAAATTGGGAACTTAGGCAAACCAGACACGGATCGTCGAGCCTCGCGGCTTACCTTTATAGTTGCCGACGTCTCGTGCAAGAGAGAGAAAGAGAGAGAGAGAGAGAGAGAGAGAGAGAAAGAGAGAGAACGAAAATCAGAATAGCTGGCTAATTTAAACACCAACGACCAGTATATCGCTGTATATTAATTTAAATTCACAACAATGCTTGAATGAAAACGATGCCCTAACTTTTTCATTTCTAGTTTTTTATACATGAAAATTTTTTTACAAATCAAAAAGAGATGTTTTTGTCATGTTGATATTTTACAATAATGTGAAACTGTTAGGTGTTCGTCTTTTACAGTAAATGTTGTTAAAAAATTTTAATTACCCTGGAACACATCTAGTGCCAAAATTCGATTGCACACGACATATTCGTTTATACATATTCTATTTAAAGCGTATTCAAACAATCTCCTAGATCACAGGATCGTTAATAATTAATGTTCGGCAATTCAATTAATTACGTTCTATATCTTGACTTAATACATTACGCTTTTACAACCGATTCCTAATAAAAAAGGACAAGAGTGACTCATTAAACTATCTGTTCACATTTGATTTAGTAAGGTTGATTTGCTAAAAATATTTCCATACAATATTATTATATTCTTGCTTAAAATGTAGTGTTTAATGATTTTACTCTAATTATGTATAATTACCAACCTACCAATAAATGAACTGCTTGAAAAATATCGTCGAATTCCGCAGAGATTATGTACTATTTTTCTTCATAAATATTCGACTTTCACGGAAATCGTAAAATCGTGAAGTAGATCTAACAAGCGCACTTGCGATCGGAATGATAAATCAAGCTATTAAAATGACGTTTATCGTACTCATGGAATCACGCGAAAGAAAACGACGAGAATAATGTGGAAACAGGATGAAAAGAAGTGAGCATTGTACAAAAACGCGCACGTTCAATAAAAAGCCGACAATTACGGTATCACATATGCATGTATGTAGATACATGTATAAGCAACGCCTTAAATATCCAGGCGTCTGTGGTTAGAAAAATGATAGGCGTGTAAAGGACAACATGAAATTGCTGGTTTCTCGGTGACGAAAGTGGGGTAGAGCATTCGTAGAAGCGCAAAAGGTTATCCGCAAAGAAATTGCTGAAACATTCATAGCGCCAAATGAATTCTCCAATAACGGTACCGTAGACCCTATCATTCAAACGGAAATGAACAGGAAACTACTCTGTCATTTGTAGCAAAATCTGGTTTCTAGAGTGATCGCCGCTGGATCTCGATGTCTATTCTTTCCTGACTACTTCAGCTGTTTCGCAATCGCCGAAATATAGCTTTCGATTTCAAGGATGTCCTTTGGGAAGCGGGAACCATAACGTTGCGTCATTCGAGGAAAAAGATATCGCGTCTTCTGCGCCGAAAAAATGTTGCCCCGAAGATATGCTAACGTATACACGTCTTATTTTTCTGAAATCTGAAATCTTGCTCCTTAGAACATGACAATGTAAAACATATTTCGATTATTTGTAATGTCTTTTACCAACTAAAACTGAAACAAATGTTACGTAAATTATATCAATTAATTTTCAAATCATTTGTTACATACTTGTGTTACAGTTATTTAATTATATTAAATAGTGTACAAATAACATAAATAATATATAAATAATTTACATACGTTAGAGAGTATCAAAGACCATGAACATTGTTTATGAGAGATCAATATAATTTATATCTTAATTTTAATTTAGTAAACTGTTCGATGATATAAAAACTGTCCCTCTTTTCGTCTGGTATTTTATAACTGATAAGGGTAATCAATCTTCTCCTGTCGGTAATCATTAATAAATGCAGCTTTAATAGTATTAATAGATATTATATATTAATAAATATTTAATAGTATTAATGTTATATATATATAATCTGAAGTACTTATTTTATGGTGTCTTCAATAGAATTTTTCTAACCGCCGACAACGTATGTCTGAAAAATATAACAAGTATGAATTAGATTATACTATACATAATATAGTGCTCATGCAGTGCATTTAAAATATCAATTTCACTATGTAGTAACGCTGCCTTTATAATCCTAATTATTTAACCGTAATAATCCTAAAAATTAATCAATTATGATAATTAATTTATCCTAACGTACATCTTTAATTGCTCAATTGCAATAACATCATAATCTGCCAATTAACTGTAGGAATCTTAATCCCCGAATTAAATCATCGTTGCATATAGTTGTATAACTGTAATGAGTTTCATTTGGGGTTCAAGGTGCTTAAGCCCTCGCCTTATATATTATATTGAGCCGGACAGGTGGTAAAAACCTTAAGATTTTAATACCTATAAAAATTCCGCTATCTTATTTCTTCAAAATAATTGATTACTTGATATTGCAATTATTCCAAACGGGTTGATATCACTTTAAATTTGAAATAAAAGTCCTAGATAATTTAGTAAAATGGAATAGAACCAGACTACGGATTTTATCCATTTATAATAAAAATGTAGAGGCGAATTTAAAGATATTTATATATTATTTTCAACTCACTGTAGTCATTAAAGAAAGAAAGAAATTTTTATTAGGCTCATTTCAGTTGCAATTGATGAAAGTAACTTTCAGTTTGCGTAAAGATTCGCAGTCCAGTAATAATGATTAAAAATGATACGAATAGTATAGATAAAAGTAAAGTCGAATCTAAGTGGATACTTTCGAACGTTTCATGGCTACTTAGATAAAGAAAATGTAATACTTTCAAATAGTTTTGAATCCAGACGAAATAGTCTCGAATTCTTTTATTATATTGTAATAGTATTGCAGAGGATAATATAAATACTCCCTAATTTTCTCTCAGCTTGTAAACAGAGAGAGACAACTTGGAAAGAGGGGATATGATATGAGCCTTGTAACTCGTTTTTATAGTTGCCGATTATAAATTTTACAGTTGCCAAGTATAAAAAAGCCGCGAGACTCGAATAATCGTATCTCTTCCTTCCAAGTTGTCCATCTCTTTACTGTACACTCGAACCCTGGTCGAGTAAATTCGAAGCTCTCACGGGTACACGTGTACAGGATTCTCTTGACATTATGTATACACGAAGGCCACTTTATAAGTACTACGTTGGGAATCAAGACAGTTGAAAGTTAGGTCGTATAATAATGACAATGATACCTACAATATGCTCCCTTATACAACGCTTTATGTGTTCTATGAATTTGTGTGACCCAGAGTCAGGGTCACTCGTGACACTTTAAACTCTTACGTTAATAACTTGGTTATTCCTCTATGTACAACAAAGCCACTGTAACTGAATCATTTCGTATAAATGGGGAAGATATTTGTACAATAATTATCGTTGTAAATACAATAGTTCATGCGTAGTCGTGTTTAAAGTCAAAGTGTTATAACCGTCCTGGTCTCCCCTACGAATCTTTAAACGACAGGTGTAAAGCAGACAATGCACTTCTGAGGAGAATCTATAATGCACTGGGCTTGTTTTACACATAAAATTGTTAGGATCAAAGGCATCATGTGCAAGGGATATTGTTTAAACATTTTACAAGCGAATTTACCGTTAATTGTTAGCTCTATTCGGTACGATAAAGAAAAAATTATATTAGCATAAGACAAGGGCCCCAAACGTACAGCAAAGATAGTAAACGGTTGTAGTAAGCGTTGGTGTACGTATATTTCCTCAGATAGGGAATATTTTGAATATTTTGATGACAGAATAAACATAATCTTGACGAATAAATAAGTATCTCGTGCTTCATTCACAAATTCTGAGTTCTTTTCGCATAATTTGTGAAGATGAATATGTGAAACAAAACCGTGAATACGTTAAAAGAATTTGAGGCTATCGTTGTATTATTCTCAACCGATTACAGTGGTCAAAAGAGGAAAGACATTATCTAACTTATATTTCTACTAAATAACAGTACAAATAACGTTCACAATGTTCATTTTACAAAAGCATCCGCAGTCGAATAATAAGAAGCTTGCGGATTTCAGTGCGACGCGATTTTGCTAGGCCACGAACGAAAAGCAGCCGCAGGAAAGAGTGTGCAAAGAGTTGAACACGGTCAGCAATAGATAACCGTTTCATTGTTTCGGATCGAGGTTCTCGCGGTGTTGTAAGGCAAGCAAATGGACCGGCGAACAGGGCAGAGGAAAAAAAATTCCTCGAGGGTGGATCGAGCACGAATTCTTGAATGCCGTCGCCCGATGCACCTGTAGCCTGCACGGTTAGGTTCTGCATTTTTCGCCTCTCCTCTGCCTTCTTTTCTTTCTCTTCTCCGGCATCAGGTTGCTGCACGGCCCTGTCCCGTTCGCTCCAACGCGGACCATGCTCACCTCGTGGCCTCGTGTCTCGAAATCATTCCACGAGCCTACTACTCGTGTTCAAGAGCGCGACCGAGCGAGCATTCCTCCTCCAGAAGACGCGTGCCTGGCGTGTGCTTCTTTCCCCCCACCTGCGCAGCTTCGAAATTCGGTTTCTCTCCTCCTTTCCATTCCCCCGTGAATCGAAATCGTTGCTTGCCTCTTGCATCCCCGCCGAACTCGCTGCAAATCGAATTTGCATCTTCGACGACGCATTTAATCTGGAGGTATCGCTGACCGATGCAACATCCGGATGCCGCTTATCTAACCCCATCCTACCGCCGAAAAGCGGTACTTCATCTTTTGCTGTACACGGTGGTCCACGAATCGCTTGCCATGACGTTTCAAATTTCTTCGTATGTGCAACTCGCGTTCGTTGCCTTTTGGTGCGAAGACGCCCATATAAAAGCTTAATATGTGATGGGATCAGAGATTTTTATTGGCGCAGTACTAGATAGTCACGTTTTAAAGATATCCAGTTTACGTCCGTTTAAGGTCTGAACATCTTATGATCTGAAATGGACGTCTATGAGACATTATAACAACATCCAGTTCAGGACGTCTATAAGCCATCTTGCTATCTGGGTGAGACACATATAACTATTTCTAAATCGAATTTTCATTGCAATTTGTATTTATAAATTTGTGTGTGTTTAAGATGCTTTATCACAGAGATATTTGCGTGTAGGCTTCATCCAACAAGCTTATTTTATGGAGAGAACATTCATAGATAACGATTCTTCTAAAATAACCATTTTTCTGCGCTTAGAACACAAACAAAAATTCTTTAACAACTTATTTCATTACACCGTAGCAAAAATCATTCGGAATATTAGATTGAACACCCTGTATATACACCTACCGCTCGTAATTATTCGGGCAACTTTATCTCGAGTGCCATGCCATCCTCGTATGGATAACGCAATTATTTGTTCAGATTTAAAGTTTAATTTTTACATCGCTGTATTTGGCGTGCCTTTGATTTACAGGTAAAATCAATTTTACGACCAAGTTATCTTGTTAAACATTTAAAAAATAAAATGCTGAGAACAAGCAAGTACTGATGATTACAATGAACAATGCAATATCATGAGCTTGGAGGTAACAGTGTACTCGTTTATGATTTAAGAATCATTTATTGGTATCTTTAAAGTCGTGTTTATGAATATTTGTTTCATTTCTTATGGAATTTATGCTGTTTCTCGAATCACGTTTCGTTAAATATTTTAAATAAATAATTACCAACGGCAAGAGTACATTACCTAATAACAAAAATTAATTATTTGAGCTTGCCAATTGGGTGAATGTTTATTACAAAGTTCATTAAAATATAGCACCAAAGTGAAAAAATTGTTGATTAAATTCAGAGAAAAGTGAAATGTTCTTTAAAGGTGATTGATAAACATGATTGATAAGTTAACTCACCATGGTCAGTTAATAAAGTAATTAATATCTTTACTCTGAGAAAACACGTTGTTATATTACATTTATAAAAGAAATGTCAATTATTGAATGTAGTTTTTTTTTATGTCACAACTGAACTTCCAATTTTAATTTGACTAAATCAAATAAAAAAAATATGAACACTTAAGTATTAAAGATTCAAATACTTGTAATAAACGAGTTCAATAAAAAATAGGTGTAATAAAATGAGAGGATCGGTTGCGTTATAAGAAGAAATTTCCCCAAAATCAAGGAAATGTTCTTGTCGCAGGCCTGTTAATCGTTTGAAACTTGATCACTGGGATGTTATCAGCTGTGTTTCGTGTCATTGGGATTCCCGCGGTAAATTCAAATGCAAAATAGTTGAAAGAGAAGCTCGGGCAGCGAAGGTGGAGGAAAAAAGAGAAAGAGGAGGTAGAAAGAAGCACGAGCACTGTCAGCTCGACTTCCCTCACGGCAGGTTGGCAGCGACTAAATGATTTACCAAACAATAAATCCTCAGGGAGATACGATCGGATGCAACGCGGTCTGAGCCTGGGAACGAGCGAACCGCTTACATCGTCTTACTTGTCCGCAAAAGCTTCTTCTACTTCTTCTCCTTCGTTTTGGGGCCACGAATCTCCGCGTCGTTCTTTTTCGCCCGAAACGTTTTTAATTTTCAGAATGGTGACCGCCGTCGCGTGTCCATCGCGCTTGAACTATACATTTTATGCGTTCGCAACGATTAGTTGAACGACTAATTTTCCAACCGTATCAACGTGCTCGGAGTTGTACATTAATTGACAAAGTCACGATCTACATCCACAATCACAAGTAAGGATGAGGCTCACTAAGTAAGGATGAAATAGAAAAGGAATTTCATAAATTGTAATATCAAAAAATAATTTTCAACAATTTTCAGTATTATGGATGATTTTCTAAATATGTGAACATATCTTGGTGCTTTTCACTATTTGATGAGATTTTTGCGGATTAAGGTAATAATTGTTAACAGACTTCATAGTTTGCTTTAAAATAACACAATTAGAATTACTTGTGCTATAGTACTATTGAAGTTTCTAAATTTTTATTAATTTATTCTCCTTCTGGTTTTCTCGTGATTCTTCCGAAAAAGTTACGAGGTACCATAAAAGTTTATTATTTTAAAAATAATAATTTAGGCAGATATTGAGCGTATAAGTAGGGTCTGAATAAAATGAAAATAGTCGATTTTTGTTTTTGTTATGAACGAAATTGTAGTTTACACTAATATAAACATTAGAATCCAATAACGATGACTATTCAGATTATTTTGTAACTGTTATAACTGTTATGATTAAAATTTGATTAGTTCATTTACTACACACTCTGAAACTGTAATATCGTTCTAATAGAAACTTCATTGTAAATAATAATATGGAATCTGTACACCAAAAAATGACTTTACTACATCCTACTTTTCCCTTATGTTAATTTCCAATCTTATATAAGTTTCTGTAGTTCGTGCTTTGCATTAACTGTTTTCGCCCGCATACTCGCATCGCACACGCACTCCGCCCAACGTAAATTTCACTTTTTGAGATACAATTTTCTGTATTACGAATTTGCATAACGATCAAATGAGAGGTTTCGAAAACATAAGCACAATGACATAGCGGGTTCTGAATTGTTGATGAGCGTCTGTCAGCGAAGAGAAAATTATAGTGTTTGCGTTGCTGCGTTTCATCGGGAGCCACAAATTCGTCATATCGTTTGCATGTGTATAAAAAAGAAATCGGTATAGTGGTTTCGCAGATCCAGTAATCCTTTCCCAGAATAATGCAGTAATTTCACCTATGTGTTTTCCTAGTGATTGTAGAATAAAGTACAACCGTGGCAAGCGTAAACAAGATTAACCCTAGGGCTAGTGAATCCTAAACGCCATCAATGTTATTAAAATTTATTAAAAATCTGTCTGCTTGAGTAAAGAAGTCTATGTCAGACATTTATGTCAATTTCTCGTAGAAACATTTTTATGACGTTAGGAATTACGAAAAGAAAAGATAAGAAATAGTATTAAATAGTTAATTATTTATAAAATAGTATAGCCAAGGAATACATTATTTTTTAAATCAATAAAAATTATCTAAGTTAATTAATTACGTGTTTCTTTCAAAGTCGCTAATAATATGTTACCGGTCTAGAATGTATGAACTACTTCTATCTTGAAGATTGATATTCGAGATCAATTTTTAATGCAACAAAGATATTTTACTTCGAAATGAAATTTGGAAATAAACGGATATGTGAACAGGTAAGTTGCATGATCTCGAAACTTAGCCCTTCTAGGGTTAACCTACAAATCCATAAAAATATTTAAGTGATCGGTTTCTTTCCATCGACGATATACATGCATACACGTGTGCAACGGTGCAGCGTACATGGGCTTAAAATCCACTGAAAAGGGTCAATTTTATGTGACGCGCACCGAAGGAGCCGACAAACCATCAAGCTGTGTATGCGAATGCTTGCGTGCACGACATAAAGAAACCGAAAAGAAAACATATTTCGGTTCTACAAGTGCATTCATTTGTTCCCATGCCTAAAGGGTCGCATATATGTCTAAGGAGGCCTATGCGACGAGCAGATTAGCTCCAGACC
Source organism: Augochlora pura (assembly GCF_028453695.1). Taxonomy (NCBI): domain Eukaryota; kingdom Metazoa; phylum Arthropoda; class Insecta; order Hymenoptera; family Halictidae; genus Augochlora; species Augochlora pura. Next base: position 7,691,904 of record NC_135780.1, read on the forward strand.
TATTCCAATATTTAATATTAATGTATGATACAAATAACATGTGTGTAATGATACTATACTGTATATGATTAAATGACACTCTGTTCTGATTCAAATCACTAGTTAAAAAAAACTTGGCAATAATAGGTTAATTGAGAGTGTATTAAACTATAAATTAGAAATTCTATTAGACTTTCTTTATTGCCACACTTTCCTCCATTTTAAAAGTCTGCAGATGTCATAAATGCATAAAAAGTCACAGTTTAATAATAACTGAACAGTGCATCTTCATATAAAATATAAATTGAAAGAATATTTCTCTTTTCAGCATTTTAATAACTTAATCTTTCGAATCGTTTCCTTTAATTTCCATCACAACTTTTTGCATTAACGAACTAATGACTCTTCTTTACTGATAGGATATATGACAAAATTTCAGCGATACTAAAACAATTTGTACTAATAGCATACACTTGGGTTATTTTCATTTTTTCGTCGTCATGAAATTATTTTTACTAGTTGGAGTGTGCAAATATGCGACATTGTTCTTATCTGTAAAACATTTAGATAATATGCCATTATTATAAATAAAGGTCAATAAAAATAAGGTGGGAGAATATGGACTTATTTTTATTAAATTCAATCTACTGTATGATGAATGAGAAGTGAGCAGTGATAGAGATTCTTATTTATTGTTTCTTATGTTTCAATTATTGTATTTCATAACTTGCTATGAAATATAATTAGCAAAGAGAAACTAGTTTATCAGATAATGTTAAAGAAAAAATGTTGCGATAACAAGTACGATAATAAGTAATACGAATTGTCGTTTGACAATCCCGGAAAATCGTTATGCTATCATCAATATGTATGTTCGATCTTACTTCAAGTGCGGAAACCAATTACGAAGAGCCTACTTTCACGTGTTCTTAATTACTTAGATACGGTCTGTTCACTTGTGCAAAACCAATTGCATTACGTCAATTTGACTGTGTCAAATCATACGCTGAACTGCCCGACGTGTGCGTTCACCTGAAAGAAGAGAAATCATACGAAGTTGATTAAGACCCTGTGGGAGTGCTACGGCTGTCAGAAGAAACTGATGCAAACCTTTCTAAACTAGAAAAGCATGATACTCTCTCGTTTCCACCTTCATTGAAAATCATTCGTCTTCTGTTTTTTGCTCTCATTTCTCAGACCAGACGAGGAAGCTGTTAGCACTCGGAATTTATTGTAATAAATTACTCTCGACTCTTGTTATCTGGTTTTGCACGGTATAAGCGAATCATGATGAACATGAATGAAAATGTTCTTACGGTGGCTCGTAAGAACGATTTAGCACCGTATTTGCTTGTTCGAAAATGGGCCAGGCGTGCGGTATATTCCGATTTGTTAACACTGGAATGGTCTGCATGAGCAAAATATCCCCGGGCGACTTGGCCTACTACGTAGACCCTAGTTTATGAAAGTAGACATTAAGGTCCCGTCGTCCTTATGAATGGTTTATCAGTGATCTATCAACATTATTCAAATTCCGATAATACCGGGGTGCCGTTACTGCGAACAAATATTACCGAGGATATCGAAATTATTTTATATTAGAAGATTACTTTTAGTGAAGGGGTTCGAGGACATCTTTTAATCATTTTTAGTAGAAAATATCCCCCATGTTCTATATTTTCGATGCAAGTCGTCCTAAGTCATATTTTCGACAATTTTGACTTACGTCTTAAAAAATAATCTGTACAATAAGTAAAGTAATAACGAAATGTTAATACCACAATGTTAATGATGCAATAAGAAATTATTAAAAATACTGAAGAAAATGTGACTTACATCGGAATAATTCTAGGCCACTTATATAACTCCAATCTTAACAACTCCTTCGGAATTCGTCAAATAATAAAAATAATATTTTAAACATAGAGTCGCAAATTAAATTATCCATGACTGAACCTTAAGATTTCTATTAGTTTATGATTTATATGAACGTTGCGTACATTTATTAAATTGCGATGTTTTCTAATTTCTATCATAAATGCATTACATTTGCAGTCCAGTTATTATAATTATGAACCGTATTAATAAATCGTTATTATTTTTCTTAGTCCTAAGTTCCAACGGTTTGCCCGTAAGAAGTGAAAAGAGACGATCACGCAGCGAACGATTTGAAGGGGCAGAAAGACGAAAGAGAGCGAAATTCTGTTTCTACAGAGCGCAAGATCGGTAATTGCTGGTCGTTGAAATCGCGTGCCAGCGATCGGGATCAAGATCGACCAGGTAAGGGGCGAAGAGAGGGCGTAAGAATGCACAGTGCACGTGCCTTTATTTATTTTGCATAATTGGAGGTGCTTTGCCCAGGGTATCGTCAGCCTGACAGGTTTCCAGCTCATCTTTCTTTTTTCATCCTCGGTTTCCAAGTGTGCTTTGCTCCTTTTTCCCGCATTTAATTGAGTGATGTTCGGGTCTCACATCTCGCCGAACCAATTGTCAAAATATTCGACCGCCAAGTTATTAAAAATAATTAGCCTGCGGAATGTATACATGTTTGGCCTTTGAGGATAACAATACACCGAATGATTTAAATTATTGAAGGAAGGAAAACAATTCTATTCATCTCGCGTTTCTTTCAATTCTTTAAACTAATTACTTATTTATGTAATTGTGTTCATACAAATAAATAAGCTGATGATTTTTATGCAAAATAAAAATGTTCGAAGTCTGCTGTGAGACACAGAAACGGAAGGAGAGTACAGTTTTTCGTTTACTATTTAATGATAATAGCTATATTTATTAAATAATCGTACGAAATACGTAAAATTATACATACGATCAAAAACATAACCTCGAAAAGAAAAAAAGGAATTAGTGGCAAGAAAAGTGCAATGCGAATAGAATGAATGGCAGAGCGAATAAAACAGGAGAAAGTAGAGGAAACAAAGAAAAACGAATTATAAACACAGAAAATGAATTAGAAAGAAAGGTAAATGCAAAGAATGAAAGGAATAAGAAAGACATAAGAGAACAACGCTACAAAAATTAAAGAAAGAAAGTAGTAAAATTAAACTACTTTTACATTATCATGATCATACATCATTGTATGTAAATATGTATAAGACCAAGATTTTCTAATATCACAAAGTAGAATATAGAAAAGCGAAATTTTTTACAATAACGCTACATTTTAATATTTTGTAGGTGACCAGAAATGGTACAAGTACTCACAAATGATAAAACATGCGTACTTTATCATTTTTAATTTGTAACAATTCTTTAATCATTTATCCTATTGCAAGTTAGACATCGACACTAGACGTATTAAATAATTTATTAAAACACGATTTTTGTTATACAGGACTTCGAAGATCTTAACGTAGTCACTTGGATAGAAAACATGAGAAAGCTAATATAGATGTCAATTTGAAGATGATTTCCCGGAAACAGTCGTTCGAATAGTTGTCGGATAACGTAGCGAATAGGTGATAAGTCTATTTGCATCTCATTTAACTGCTACGACTTGGAAATAACACAATTTCTGTCGCTTACGGTCAGCATTACCTCCTTCGAACCGTAGAAACTGGTAAACTTCCACCTTTCTCTTTAATTTCCCGTCCAATTTCCGTAATTGCGCGCCTTACACGAACGGTAGCTTATGTTAATGATCGCGTTGCAAAGTAGAACACGAACGTACATTTCGCAGCGGTAACATGTTTTGGGTGCGCCACCGAATTAGCCGTATTACCTTTCGGAAAACGAGCATGACCAGATATCAACGTTTAAAAATTATTAATCAATCATTTCAATATCTGACTACACGGCGCTATGGTAAAATAGTACGGTGTCGACGAAACGCCTACAGCACGCTCTTTCTATGCGATAAACAACGTTATACCACACTTTGCGCAATGATCTCTTTGTATGTCTTCTTGGACTATAGGAAATCATTAGCGCGGAATAACAATGGATTAATTATAGTATGTTTACAAAAGAGGAGCACTATTAACCGCAATAGCTGCTCATCGTGATCCAACCACCTTAAACTCATAGCGCATGATTATGTATCGAATACAAATCATTTAATTAATTAAAATATGATTGTTAATAGTCAATTTTAAAACAGCCGAGAAAATACATAATAGTTCTATTACGTGAAGAATTCTAAAATTTTAAAAAGTCAGACATACGCTGTGTGAATAAAGTACAATACTTTGTTGCAAGTATGCGCGCATTCCTCGCACATAATTTGGTTCAAATGTTCAGGTTTTACTTGTATACAAATACTTTTTGAAGAGAACGGCGTGCAGCTAATTGTTGCATTGCACAAGCTGCGTATGCAAATGTGGCAGCCGCGTGAAAATTAAAACTCGAACGAGTCGAATAAACAGAATAAACATTTGATTTTATCTGCGCAACGAGAGGCAAAGTGTGTCTACTTCCGGCATCGGAAACTCGGTAAACTGGTTTGAAGAAATCTAACTTCACGAAAATATTTGCAATCAAATTTTGAGCATCTTCTGTTCTGAGAATAAAATGTGGAGTTTAATGCGGAGCGTAGCAGGTTGTAACAGCGATCGAAGCGATCGAACGGAGAAGATTATTCGGTCGGGCCGCTTAATCTTAACGACGAGCTTCGATGAAACGGATCCTGGGAATCGACAAACGGTCCGAAATTCCGTCGGAGATCGAAGTTAGCATTCATTAGAGGGCCACGTGAGATTTCCGGCGAGTCATGTAGAAATAATTAAGGTAAGTGAGGGGTCCGTGGTCCGAATCGGTGCACGGTCGCCTAGCGGCCTCCCTTGCTTTTCTTCGAACAGGATCGCACGCGCCATCTTCTTTCGGCGTGCACGCTCTTCACCCAATCTTCATCTTCTTCCCGCTCTTATTCACTTACGCTTCCCTCAATCAATTTCTCTTTCACACGTAGCAAGTTATCCCCTGCTCTCTCCTTCCTCGTACTTTCTTTCTCAATATCTCACTGTCGCACCGGCAATTAATGCTTTTCAATCCGCCGGGGAACCGTTCTTCCGTTTACCGGCAATCTTCGAAACGATCCGGTCAATTAATTTTTCCCCTTGCGCAACACGGGCTCTAATTGTTCTTTAATGAATTTCTCCCATTCTTCATACTTTCTGGATACTCGCAATCGTTAGTTTTATCGCGTCATCGGGACGCGATTTCTCCGCTGTTTATGCTGTTTGGGAAACTGAATGATCGTTGGGGAATCGCTTGTTGCTACATCGCGACTCTTATGCATTTACTCTAATAAGAGGCTCCCGGATATTTTAAATATTCGTTGTTTCTTGTAAAGCAATTAAAATATTAAAGGAATTCGGAGAAAGAAATTTCTATTTAATATTGTCCGAAACATTTACAGTGTAGAAAAATTTTTGATGAAAGTTGGCCAAATTTCACTAACTATAAATATTCTTCACGAAAAATCATGATAAAATCTATGTGCTAAAATTCTTTTTCGAGATGTTTAAGATATACACTTTTTATCTGAGAACTGAGAAAAAGTAATAGAGCTCGAAAAAATGATTTTGTGCTCCCTTTTTCGAAATATCGTATCTCTACGTGTTATTAATTGTTGAAGTTCATTACAGATAGGTAGTATTCTCATACATATATAAATAACAGTATAATGAAACGCAAAAAGTTGTTTTTGATATCTATTGGATAGAAAGTAAAATTATATGTTCAGTTCCATTTAATATAAATTTAACTAAACAATGGAACAAAACTAAACCCAATTTTCATACAGAATTTTTTTGTAATTTTTCGGCATTTTTTACTTCGATAGCTCAATTGATAAAGCTCATTTTTGTTTTGTCAAAAACACTGCAGTCCGGTAACGTCTTCATCGACTTTACTTTTGTTTTAAGTAATTCTAGGCGGTTGTAAAATATTCTTCATCGGTAATAAGCGTTTTAAATGCTTATTCGAAACGTCGATTCGGGCATGTTCAAAGGCAATAGGAAAAGACAATAGGTCGGGGGATCTGCAGTCCCGAGCCGATGAAATACAGTTTGTCCAATTAAGTCGTGATAAGATCGTCGCGGTCATGGGTGACGATTTGAAAACGACTTCATTAGACTAGCCATAAAATTCATTGGTCTGTTGTGAAACGGGAAGAGGACCTGATGCACACGGACAGGTTCAAGGGACAGGTGGTGTCGTAGATCACTTTTAAGGCGGCAGGTATCTCCACATAGCGAACGTATAAGCCTCCACACAAAGAGAAATGATTAGGGTTTATTAGAAGCGACATACACCCCCCCCCCCTCCTCACTCTTCGAAATTCCGATATAACTGAAAGATGGAATTTTTCTTACACGCGCACCCATTGCCCGGCGTTGAAATCTCCATTCTTATGGTGAACCTTTATTGGCGTGCCGCGAGAATGAAATATTCCGGTAGCACCGTTTCAGGAACCAGAAAGTCTTCTAACATTCATGATGATAAAGATTTTATGATAAAACATCAGCGTTTTCGTATAAAATTAATATAACCTATTAACCTTCTCACAAGATGTAATTACAGTACCTTCCGGACTAATCATCCTTCTTTCTTCAAATCCGTGTAAATACAATCTTTTATGCAATTTCTTTTAATTGGGGTATCATGTTATTTTTTCACGAATTAAGGGAATTCCTAATTGCCGTGCTATTGTTAATATGTTTTTCCTTCAGAGATTTTCATTTCTTGAACCATTCAAGATATCTTGCAATTTCCTTTTTTATCATTCGAAGATATATATTGTTAATTAGATAAGACTTTCTTTTTTTACTGAAACTCTCTTCAGAAATTAGATAGTGTTCACGGAGTGTATATTTATTGTATAATGTATACCGTGCACTAGCTATCAATTAATATGTGTATCTACTGACTTATTGAGCTTATTTTATTTATGTTGTCCATAATTGATAGCTTATTTCGAAAACATTGAAATGAGGGAAATATTGACTTTGCTAACTAAGATTAAGCATTTAGTAAAACTAGAAAAATTATGATATTACCATTTGTTGGTACACAGTTCATCTTATATTATATTAATCGTCTATTCTTATAAATGCATAGAATGCATAAATCCAAAATAGTATTTTTTTCCATACATCCTATAATAACCCATGTGTGACTCATAAGGCAACTACACTTCTAACAATTTCGCAATATAAACAAATTTGATAATGTAACACTTATTCTGGATCGCAATGTACAAGAGAAAAATATATTACGTTCAGAATATAAAAATGTTCAAAATGAGAATATTACTCGTCACCCGTTACATGTATTTCGCGTAATTTCTCGCAAGCATTACGTTTTCACCTGTTACCATAGCAAATCCTTTAATTTCCGCGAAAGGAGAAAAGTTGTCCTGCTGCGAAGCATTTGTAGAAAAGCAGAGAACGTCTATGTGTGGATCTTACAATTATCGAGTTATTTTTTCCTCGTTGCCTTTAACTCCGTAATCACCCTTATTAAAAGTATCGAGCGTACGTGTGCCCTCTCACATTCTTCTTTATTTCAGGTTCAAAATTGCTGTGATTTTATATCGGAATGTAGTTCTTTCCATTTTAAGAATATTTCTGCGTTGGATCGCGAACGCATGTTAATTGGCTCACTTCCTCATTTTTTTCTGCTAATTGCGACTACCCGGTTAAGTCTGCTGGCAATTAATTTTATTCAATCGATTAAACCGTACTTATACGCAAGTACAGACATAATTCAAGACAATTTTGCAATTACAATTTCATATACCCTATTTCAACTATAATTAAACACCATTCAATTACACCAGTTTAATATACGCTGTTACAAGTACAATTTTATACAGTTTAATTCACACTTTTGCTAGTTTAACTTAATGCAATTTAATAAATGACATTACTACTACAGCGTAATAGACATTAAGAAAGCAAAATTTGGTATTACATAATATATGCTGTTATGAGTAGAATTTAAGAAAATCTAATAAACGATATTACGAATACTTTAATTTAATATAATTTATTGCACGCTGTTACAAGTACAATTTAATACAGTTTAGTATACACAATTACATGTATAACTGAATATAATCTAATATGCATTGGTAAAATTACAATTGAATACAGCGTAACATACAGTATTACAAGTATAATTAAATATACACTATTATAATTACGATATAATTTCACAATACAAATATTAGGTGATTTCGTTAGTAATTTAAATCGCCTTTTCTATTTTTAAAAGGCGAAATACGAGAGCATGATTTCAATTATTAATATCTTACATATTCGTGTCTCATTCCTCATATAGAATGTCATTCTTAAAAATTTTGTAGAATTTAGAAGTAAAAATATTATTGTAACTTAAAACTGTATAATTTATTTCTCAATCAAAAACAAATCTCCCTCATTTTATGAATTGTATAACAATTTCCCAGACTTTTATATTATTTAATAATAAATTAGTGATTGAACAGAACGGAAGAAAGTTCCCATATAAACAACATATAACGCAACTTTGATATACATTTCACTAAAAACCCTTTTCCTAGACGCTTTTCCAAAAAGAGGAGCGCAGATGGTCGAGCATCATTGAGCAAGCGAAAAAAATTCTTTACCGCAGATCGCTGATGCAAAATTTTGTTGTAGCAGAAACGAATCTCGCCGACGACTGACCGTTTGATCTGATTTCAACGAAATAAAGAAAGAAAAAGGTTGGTTGCCGGTTGTCGGAGACCGGTTGGATATAAACGACACCGCGGAAGCCTCATGGACGCGTGTCCTGCCAGTCTGTATCATTACTCCTTACTGATACGTCTCTATTGGCCAGCATTTCTCTGCGCCTCTGCATTTTCTATGCTTCGCGGATATGCTCGCGGATATTGCCGCGTCACAATTTCACTTAAAAAAGAAGTCCGTCGGGAAATCAAGGATCACCGTGCTGAATATCGGTGTACACAGCGAACGTGAAATGGTGAGCCATTCGAAGTGAAACCGAATGTTGTCGAAGAAATGAAATGCTTCGCAGGTAATCAGTATATGCATCGGATTGCTTCACTCCTTCGTGCATTCGCTTGTTCTATCTGCCGATGCGATAGACGTTTTGCTAATTTTAAACATGAAAGCTACAAGTACGGATTAATAAATCTCCGGTGAATTTAATTCGAAATCGCAAAAGTCGCGTCACCGATCGAAGATTAATCAAATTCGAGAGGTTTAATATGTTTTCCTAGAATAAATCAAATTCGTTTTTGAATTTGACACATCAATTTTATTTACTGCTGACTGTTTGAACATCAATACTATATGTCAAATTGACAATTTTCTTTTTAAGTAAGATTTATAATCCAAGAATTATAGTCGCATTAAAAATATGTATACGTTTTACAAATTCATACTTAAATCTTTACTATAAAATCCACAAAGAAGTAAATTTTGTACAACCGTTTATGTAAACAATAACTTTCTATTTATCAATGAGGTGCGTATGAAATACTTTATAGTGCTAAATTTAACTAAATAAATTCGAGTAATTTTCGTTTTCCAATTACCGTGTTCATAATATAAATTGTTCTATTTGAAACAAAATAATATGAAACTTATTTGACGACTCTTGCTTGACTGAACTGTAAAGAAATATATAATAAACTAATTATAATGGACATTTTAAAAACTTGCGCAGCGTCGATTTTGTAATTTATTACATATACGTATTAAATAAAAACTGAAACATTGCAGTTTTATTTCATAATAATGATTCGCATAAAGTTTCTGCGAAAATAAATCATAAGACAAGACTTTAAGGACGAACGAGTGTTAATCAGCTTAGCCGTGGGAAGAATTGCAAGAGATTAATGAACATTACTGAAACATAAATAATATGAAACGAATGTCGCGATTAAAAAGTCAGACATTCCGTGTGTAGCAACCAAATAGATAACAACGATAACAACAGCTGCGGCATTAATCGCGAGGCAGGGTGTTAAAGGGAGGAATTCACACAGCGGTAACAATAAGTCGCAGGAGTGTGCTAATCGTTCCATACAGTTGATACACGCCTATTAAACATGTAGCAAGCGCCCTTTTAATTGAGCGTCTGGGATCACGGCGGAATGGCACGTGTTTTTGGTTTCTGGCACGCGCATCGCTGGTCGACTGGTGGGGAAAGGGCCATGGGAGCTGGGTCCCATAAGAACGAAAGGGGCGGAAACGGCGATAGGGAGGGGTGGGAGGGGAACGAAGAAGTTCACTTAACTTCCCCTCAGCAAGTTGTCTTACGTTTGCCAACGCTCTTGTTCGGGCCGAGAGGGCCACGGTACTGTATGTAGTAAGGCGGCAGATTCTTTCGGTTATATTTTATACCCGTCTGTTTAGGAGGAAAAAAGAGGGAAGAGGTCGCGAGAGACGAAGGACGAACAATGCAGTGGCGTAGTCTGCTAGTCCCGTGGACCATTTCACAATGGTCTGGCAACCCACTTTTTTATGTTTAAAATTAAATTTTTCAAGTTTAATATAGTCTAATAAATTCGTCTGCTTTAAACTGATGACTAGACTGCGAATTTTATGCATTTATGACAAAAATCAGCAAGTCGAATGCAAAATAGTGAAAGCGGTTCAAGAATTTCAGAACACTATGCTATTAAATGATCGTCCATGCATCTGTTATATACTGTAATTGATAGAGACAATTTTTACTCCGCATAAAAATCGAAAAATGTTTTTTCAACTTTTCGTTGTCGATTAAGACTTAAATCGATTAAGATTTTTTAATGTTAATAAACGTTAATAGACGTCATTTAATAATTTTGTTGTCAGTCCAACCAGCAGCGATTTTTGAAAAAAGAGTTTTACTCATTCTTTACTAATTAAGGTCTCAAAGAAAAAATAGTCCATGCAGACTTTCTTACTTAGGATAATGCTAAACTTCAGAACTCAATTTTACAAATAGAGACACGTGTCCTCTTTTACACTGACAGCCAGAATTGTTCACGTTCTATACACAAGGAAGCTATTTAGCATCAGAACTACCGAACTCTTCAGGGGACTAATGTAAAACATTTTATAACAATGGCAAGACTCGTGCAAACTTTCGTTTAACCTAACTGCGAGCATTACGCATTTATACCAAAGTTGGGTAATTGCAATTTAAAATGGTAACAAGATTGAAGAAACTTGAAAATTTCAATGTATTACTTTTAAACTGTTAAAACAACTAAATGGAGACAATTTTTATTTCTTCGTTTGTCTAAAAACTTCTTAAAAAAATATTTTGAGATCAAGAACTGTGAAGAAAGAAATTCTAGAGAATCTTAATTTGTTTGATCGTCGTAGTGTTAATAGTCGCTGCTTCGTTAAACATTTGAAAAACGTGAAGCCATATTTCTGTTATGAATTTTAGGAAATGTCTTTTATACAAAAGCAGAAGATACATTAGAAGTTGCGAATTACGATCTGCGGTTTTGAAGATGATGTCAGGACTGTTCGTGTGCCGTGTCAACCAAGTGATTCTCGCGCAAATTGTCATCGAACGAATAGGAAAAGCTTCGGTGGAATTGATTCGATGGTCGTCGGAACAGTACTGGGAGCGTCATCGTATTCGATGCAATGTATAGAGATTGGTAAGAATTGCGTTTCCAGGACGGTTAATAACTACTATTGCTTACTTTTAGAGTCCACGAATGATACGTTACTGTGGATAGAAGGGAAGAGGAGAGGCCAGAGACCGGGCAGGTGCGCGCGTTTCATTTCGTGTTTCGGCAAACAACCTCGGTTCCGACCAAAGGCGCGCTGCGATTCGGCTGTTTGCGATTTTATCCTGAAACGTCTCGTATGCCAAATCTCTCATTCGATAGAATAAAGGGCCACACTCTGAATAGCAAGAACAGTCGTATTTCGCAGTGGGAAGTATCGCGGATCACGAGGGATTTCTGCCTCCGCTAAATACGTGGCCCTCGGACCTCACAAAATGAAACCTGATTTAGTAGAGTCGCTCGGCTTATTTCAATATTTTTATCGCATTAGCATATACATTTGTTGCTAGCGCCGACACGGGACGACCAGATCAATTATTTAGAAGGAAGCTTCGCAAACGGCCGTGCGCTGTGAACAACGAGGACACATTGTTGTATACATAATTGAATTTCTAATCAAATGTTCAGCCAAATGATTAGCGAAGGAAATATCTTAGAGTTTCTCAAATGTTTATTGTGCACAACGCACTCATTTTATATAGAATTCCAATTAAATAATATATTTATTGTAATATGACCCTACGACTTGGAATAAATAACATTGTATCGAGTAAAGAAAGACTAGATGCTTCTCTAAAAATTGGATAGGTTTTAGTGTTATTCTTATTATATTTCAATCAGTTTTATTTTTATATTATCATTATTATTGCGTTTAATATGTTGCACTTAAAATCTGGTGTTTGAAAACTGAATAACTGGTAAATGAATTTTGTGAAAGTATATGGTGTTGCAAGACGCAGAGATATTTCCTGGATCTATAGCAACACGATTGTTCGCATTTGACAATCGATCAGTGTATTAGATAATCGATCTAGTAATTAGTCAAGTCATTGCAAGAAATTGAACGAACTATTCTAACTGTGGTTCTTGAAAGAGCTATTGTTTCTAAACTAGTTATTGGTAAGTCTTATTATTAGACTGCATTTCTGTGCAAAATATAAATGATCTGCAACAGCTACAAGGGGTTATGTGGACAATCGTTTCTATTTTTAATGATTTTAATAACTTGTAAGCAATACCACAGAATTTTAATATTTTTTAAATGTGTCTACTATTGATTTATTAGCAGAAAATTTTTATTCGCAATTGTTTATACCTTCCAAATAAATTACATAGTAAAACAGCAATAAATTATCGAAATAATAACAGTTATTTTCCCATTTTCGTGAAACAATTTATAAGCTAGTTTCGTAGATTATATCGATAACAATGTTTGAGAATATTTATCTCTTAACTGCAGTAATAATTTTACTGATGTTACGTGATCACTTACGATGACTATAAAAGTGTAACATTTAAAAAATGTTTACTATTCATACATAAATTGTTAACCATGCTAATAATCTATTATGTCGAATATAATCGGTGACACGGCGCACGTAAACATTTTCCTGCAGTTTTTTTTTAGTGTACTTGGACCCACGAAGGGTCTCCGCATGAAAAATTCGTACTCGGCCAGGTGAACACAGGTGTATGAGCTAACGAGCACGGTTTTGCCTCCCCTGCTTGGTAGAGCGAAAGCGCAAGAAAGAGGTTGTAAAACCGAAAAGGGACGGCAGTAGGAAGCACGAGACTAGCAAACAGAAGAAAGAAGGCGAGAGAGAAGAGGTAACAAGGAACAATTCAGGTGGTAAGACAACCAAAAGAATGATGGAAAGATTATGGAGTTATCGATTAGAGATGTTGATATTTTAATAGATTCCCAATTCATGTTCCTTTCGCACGTTTTCATTAGAAAGACAATCACCTTTCCTACATGTACGTACACGTGAATGCTTATTTATAAGTATATTATATAAAATACACACAGTTTAAGGACTACAAGTGTATGCGTGTGTATTTTAAAGTAGAAATAATTATCAAGAAAGAGTAAAAATCCAGTAACTCGCATTACACGACAATTAAAAAATTCATTTACTGTGTACTTTGTACATTCCACCTCTTTGTGCCTCAATATGCCATTTCCAAGTGTTTGAACCATTTCGTGGCATTTCGAAAGACTGCAACAAAAAGTAGTGACCCTAGAGCCCAGTCTAGGTGCTAAGTATTTTCAGTCCATGGCAGCAATTAAAACAAATGGTACTCACGTAATGCTATCGTGACGTAAAAGGTTAATTATGTTCCTAGAAAAGAATCCAAACAATCCAGCTCAAGGAAACAATCGCATCTGAGGGCATGTTTTTTCATTCTGGCGAAGATCTTGGGATTGGATCATCATATTTCAATCTAAAAAGATTCATTCTCAAACCCTCAATATTTAAATGATTTTTAAACGAATATACTTCGTTCAAATTATTTCTGAAAAACATTGTTCTGAAAAATTTACAAGAAAATGGTGATATATTATTCAATGTTATAAAATATGAAAGAGAAGCTATAAAGTATTAAACATTAAGTATAATTCGTTGATTTTTAGTGTGCATAATTTCTAGTTGAATGCGATATTATTTTGTTTCACTGTATTTCTATAAAGATTCCCTTTTTTTTTAAATAAAATTGTTTAGACTGGCGATATTCAATTCTAATTCATTTGTGTATGTTTTGGTAGTATTTTGCAAGTTCGTATAGAAATAAAACCTCGACTTCGATGTTAAATAAATAAAAATTACGCTAATTTTAAAGTATGTTATTTTTTCTCAGAGCGTACGATCATTCAGCGATATATTATTATCCGATCTTAGCAATTGTTTAGAAAATGTATATGAAATTTAACGTTGTTGGAGTATTCATAGGTGGCCTACTCGGCAACCCCGTATACTCCTTGAAAGACGGGTTGCCAGAAGTTAAGGCTGATCGTATGTTTTGTAACCGAATTCTCTGCCTTTGCACGTATAGAACTTTCACGGATCGTTTCGCAACAATTAGAACGCATTTAGTCGAGAAGCAGCAAGCAACACTATGAAAGAAATATAAAATTATAAAACATTGAAAAATACTTAGACCATTCAAATAAAATTTTATAAAAGATTGTATTCATCGAAATGTTTGAGACAATCAAGAAATCACAGTGAATTTACCAAATAATGTATGTCGTATACTTTATAAGAAAGGCTGGATTTATTTAGACTTCTCGCCATTTTTATTATAATTAGGCTCTGGATCTTTATACAAAATAAATATTGTCTGACTACATAATACAGGAACTTAACAGACATTTATTTCTCTTTTAAGTAAATTCAATTAGTCGAACATAATACAGCAGTATCCTTAAATTATTTAAATCTTCTCATTGCTTTAGCGTCCATCTATTAATTTTTACCATAAATACATCAAATCCGCAATCTAATTATAATGTATGCCTGTTTAAGAAATCTATCTTATTATTATTATATTGTTACCGCGACTTGTCTGAATGTCGTCGTAATGTGGTATTGCTCTGTGGTGAACACCCTTTAGAGAGAATAGCTGAAGACAGGGGTTGCCACGAATCTGTTGTGTCAATAGACAGTTAGCAGTCGAGACCGAACCGTCAAGCGATTTGTAACGATACATTGTATCTATGTTGTATATTGTATATAAACGAGTTGTAAATACAATACCGCGACGCGAGGCGCGTAACACGTGTAGCGAAATTCGCAACAATATATATTATTTTAAAAATTATCTATCTTATTTTAACGTACACGATAAATTCCCTATCAACTAACATCTACAGACAGTCGTCTGTACAAATGTCGCTAATAACCCAATTGTCAGTGCAACTTTATTCTTTTAAATAAAAAAGATGTCAATTTCAAATGTACCATAATTATCAGCAATTTTGTTGCGTCTCTTCAGAGGGGCCATACGAGTGCAAGGGATTAATAAGCCGCATCTGTGAAAGTTTCTTCACACTTGAACTACACTAGTGCCATAAATTGAGTAAGAGATTATGCGTAAGTATTTAACGTTCTTATAACTGAAATTTTGCTACACTTCACGCAGTCACGGCGAAAGTGAAGAAATAAATTACGCTAGCATTGACCAACATTCGTTCGTTCGCGATAAAAACTTCCTAAAAAAGTCAAACGCAAAAGCCGTAAATTAAATGTGTCACCACGTCGGACGTAGATTACAGATGAACGCATGGTCATGATGCTGTGTTAGGACATAAAGAATTGTGAACTTTCTATACCAGGAAGCATGCGGTTATATAGGAATTCCCTTTTTCTGTACAATCGAATTGGCAGTAATTGGCGCTAACAAGGTTTCTACGCTTGCATACAAACGTGTGCGCACTTTTTTACACGCAGCTGATGGTCAGTGGTTTACGTGAAACGAAAGTTGCGTGATGAAAACCGTAAGTCCTTCTGTTTTCAATTTACTCGTTAGATAAAGGTAAACTATTTCCTAAAGTTACGCACCAAAAGAAACAGAGTGGCTTTCCAGTCCGCAATTCACTGGTGTAAACAATGCGGCGGCGTCCAGAAAACCATTACGCTTCAAGGTACCTGTTGCATGAAAACATCCATCGTTGTTATCAGATCGTAATAACTATCGAACGATTCTCAGTTGGTTAACACGTCAATTCCCGAATCACGTACCACGAAATATCCACAATATCAAAGTCATTTAATTCATGAAACCGGAACCGAACGGATAAAATTTACCATGTAATTGCCAATAGAACTCCTGTGAATTCGAAAAATCCTAATTACAAATTAGCATCGCCTTTTGTTGATTTTTATAGCACTCCTTTTAACCATCCTTTTATAACACTATTAATATAGTGGTGCGAGTAATTATAGACTAAAATCGACTTTTGTATTTGTAGTGAACTACTTTGCGTCTATAATTGAGGAGTGTTTGTAGAAAGCAATGCAAATATGAAAAATGTAATTTTCTGAGAGGAAGAGAAAACTATCAACAATTTTTATCTTTATATATGAGCCGTTCAGTGCACACATCGACTAACTCCATAAAACAAAAAGTCGAGAAACGCGATGAAATGATGTACATTGTTTTTTAAAATTCCTGTTATAACATAGATTCACATATATAATGTAGAATGCATAAATACAGATATAGCTTTCATTTAACGATGTATAAAATTAACAAGAAAGAATAGCCAAAAAATAATCGTCGGTAATGTTACAGTTTTTATGTGACTGGTGGAGTTAATCAATTTGGCAACTGAAAAAAGCAGTAAAGTTAAATTCAGTCTTTAAATTTTTCAGTTTTTCATTACAGAAAAAGTTAGTTATTATATATTTTTATTACAGCTTTTCCATAAAAATGAATGTTGACAGTTCTGTTATAATATATTATTTGTGATTAATTCATCAGGAATATTACTGTGGCGACCCTGATTTTAACGGGAAAATTTTGTTTACCTGAAAAAATTCTATAACATCCGGCTTGATGTCTAAAATAAACCATATTTTTTTCAAAATTTTAGAAAGCCGCTAAAGGTGGAAAAATGCCGGAAAACCGCGAAATCTAATTTACCCTGTAACTACCCTCACGGACAAGTTACAGGGTTAAAATTTTGCGCAGATGAGTTTTTATTGGTCAGCTATCGAATGGTATATGACTCATTGAAAAACCTCTAAGGGCAGTTTTGACCATCTTAATCGGCTATGCCTTTTCTTGAGACCCACGAGATCCTTCAGTTTCTGGCCAAACAAACATTTTTTTTATCTGTTTGCCAATGCGATTTTATTACCAGTATTATTGAGAGGGGGAAACATCTTCGGCTGTTTAAAAAAAAAGCATTGATGCATGGCAAGAAAACAACGATTACATTAGAGTATGGACTTATTTTTCAATGGCCAAAAAAATTTTGCCGTTTAATGGTGTTAATCTTTATTATTCAGGAAAGTTATTATAAATATAAAAAGTTATGACTATACCAAGTGCTTTGACACTTAAATTTAAGATTTTTCAAAACGTGGAGTTAATCGATGTGTGCACTGGACGGCTCATATAACTAAGGCCACAATAACTGTGAAGGTATTATATAAATGATATATATAGGTACGCTTAAATAATTATACTCTACTTATGTATAAGGAGACTGTGAATCTTAGCATTAAGTGTGTAAGATGCATTTTTAATGAACTTATAATGAGGTGAACGTAATATTATTTTTAAATTGTCTAAACGTTTTCACTGTCTTGAATTTCAGCTACTAATAATAATAATATTTCAACTATTAGTCATAATAAGGAAATAATTAATAAATAATAAGAATCTATTGTATATCGTCTACTTGACGTTACTCTTATTGACGAACTGATTTATTTATTAGCCTAGTCTTACATATTCGAGCGACAGCAACTTAAAGTTGCAGGTGAAATTAATTGAAGAAAAATATCTCGTATTTATGGAAATGTGTTTGTTCAACAATTATTTACAAAATGTATGATACTAAATATTCAGTATCATGTTTTATATATTCTTCGTTAACACGCTCCAGTCCCATGATGAATAGTTATTACGTCACGGATGGTTAACTGTACTATAAAGTAACAAGCGTTACGTGAATAATTAATCCAGAAATCACTTCAAATTCACTTAAATAATATTCCGTTAACTATAACAGTTGTTAACTATAACTAATGTACGTAAAACGATTACATACAATTATTACATTGAAAATCGCGAACAATAGGTATCAAGAGTTCATTCATGTTTTTACCGATTAAACAGGGTGATAGAAGATAAATAAAATTTTGCAGCTAGTAAAAATTCGATGATCAACGTAACGCAACAGTTCTATATTGTATGATTATTAGACTGTATATCTTCGTGTATTTATAGCTTATAAAACGTTCCAACAAACAGTAAATTATAAAATTTGATAGAATTCAAAGCTGGTATACGAGATTACTTTATCTAGAGAAACTATTTTCTTGTTACCCAACCGTTGCGTCATTATAAAGAAAACGTAAACAATATTCGTTAAATAGATTATCTCTCGATAAAATTGTTGCATCGAAAGTCGAGCGAAAATCTAGGCAGAGAGCACACGCGAGTGTTTAAAATAGCACAATCGACCTCAACTTTTCGAAATCTCGTATTAATTTCGTATTATATAATACGTCGTAAAAGCAATCATAGAAAATGTAGCAACACTTAGAAATCCATGTGAACATTCAACGCCGATAAAATCATAAATAATATCGGTCTCCGAATGCAGCGAGATAATCAACGCAGCAAAGAATAGACAATACCGTGACAGAATAGGTCATAGACGCACGTTTCGTAACTTCGTGTTGCAAGTTGCTGCATATCAAATATCGTACGAAATTTATTCCATAAACAAACGGATACTCGAAAGAACTGCCAACAGCATCTAGGAATTTCTCATGAATGATTTAGATTCTTAAGAACGAAGTTGGGGCATTATTCGAATTGTTTCGAAGAAATGAATTTTTCTCAGTTTGTTGCGTCGAGTCCGTGCACGCAATTGCCGCAGATCACTCGAAGGCGCGTTCGTTCAGATGATTGAGGAATTAACGAGGATTTGATGTTTAACAATTTATTGAAGGTTCAATGGTATTCGAAATGGGAAATGTTTCGGCTGTGACGGTTTGGATGCTGGATCGTTGGGTAGTAGCGATGCCTTGTTCTTCGTTGCCTTGGTGGTTGTTTCCCTTGGTTGCTGCTTGATTGTCGCTGCGTCACTGCCGATCACCTTTGTTTCCTTCCTGCGTTACTCTCACTCCTGACTGTTCGTCTGACTGCTTCTAAAACTGTACTGCCCTGTTGATTTCTAAAAAATGCCTTATATTTATACGATTTTAGTGTTCCGGTAAGGAACCAATCATGATCAATTGTTTGAAGGGCCCGTGTAGTGGTCGGTCGGTCGGTCGGTCGTCCGATGGAATTTCCGAAGAGGAGCGGCTTCGACCGATTTACGGTTTTAACATTTTTCGTCCTCGCAGAGCCTTTGTATTGAATATTTTCCATCCGACTTGTTGTTCCGAGACGGAACACAGTTGAATATTTCGCTCGAACAACCATAGTCCATCATTCGTCATAAATTAATCTATTTATTTATTCGAATAACTCTCTATCCGATAAACTATGAGGAAATACTTCATAATCTATCATTTCCGTTCAAATCGATTTTCTGTACGAATTCCCGTACCAATAAATTCTTATGCGAATGAATTTCTGTTCTAATAAACTCTTACTCGAATAAATTGTCTTATGTATATAAAATGTCTCTAAAATACTTATTCGATAGGGTTGAATAGTTAGTTTTTATCGTTGATTTTCATCTCTTATGGGGCAGCCGAATACAACTTTGGCCAACTCTGTTTAAGAGCACGAGATAGCTGAATACACTGGTACAAAAGGATATAACTCGTTAGTAATCGCCAGTACTTCATGGAATTACAAACACGGCTATGTAAGAACAAGTCCGTATTGCAAAATACGCGATGACCAGAGCAATAAACATGGTGCATCGAAATAGTTCGCATAACTGTTGGTTCATTATCATTGAAATTGAAATTTATACGCTGTTGATGGCGACTTGGATTCATTTTCTTCCTTTCACAATTGGACAACTACGCTCGGTGCTCTGTTTGTCTCTCCTTCTTTCTTTTCCTTTATCTCTTTCTTTCTCCTTTTTACTCTCTTTCCCTCACTTCTCTGCACCCTCTCTCTCATCATCTGACTTTTTATTTCCCCCTCTTCTTCTTCCTCTCTTTTCTTTCTTCTTTTATTTTATTCTCTCATTTTCTTTTTCTTTTATTTTCTATTTCTTCTTCTTCTTCTCTCTTTCCATTTCCCTTTTCTACTCGTGTTGTTTTCTTCTCCCTTTCTTGTTTCTCTATCTTTTCCTCTCACCCGTTTTCTTTCTCTTCTCTTATCACTATGCATAATACATATATCTTTTTCTTTGTTAAACTGTTTTTCTCGTCCTCTCTCTCTCTCTCTCTCTCTCTCTCTCTCTCTCTCTTTCTCTTCTTCTTTTTCCGAATTCTGTACATCCTACGAATCAACCGAAAACCTACAGCTGTGCGACGTGCTGCAGCCTCAGCAATAATTTCATTATAATCAAAGAAGTTTGGGAGACTAATGATTGCAATTTGCTCGAAAGTTCTGTGTCGGAATCGCACGGTGGAATTTCAATCTCGGAGGTTTATAGGCCGCGAAAGTGAAGCAGCCGTACCCGCAGTGAAATTAACGAGTGACACGTACGGGACCGCATGTTTTCGAGGATTTCGAGATTCCGTTACAAATTACAGGGGACGTTTAAGCCCGCGATCGGGAGCTCGGTGCGCAGTTTATCGTGCCCGCGTATCGAACTTATTATACGCGACTTTATTCGCGACTTTTATTGGATAATTAGGTGAGACCCTTGCGAAACATTGTTGCAACTCTAGATTGCATAGATGGAATATAAAAACGCCAAGTGAGGCAATACGTAGGAAAGAGCCCCGAAGATGCTCTCATATTTGCAAAGGTAACAGAAATAATCAAATTTATTCTTTATTTATAAATACAATTTTAATTGTTGCTTATTAATTATTCTGTCTTATTAACACACAGAGGACAATAGACAGAAATATAAAAACTGAAGTCTACATTTAGTAGTTTATTGTATCTTAAAATATTAACAAAGGAGTGTGGATCCCAACGGTGTACACAATTTTTACAGAATTTTCGGTTTGTTAAAGTTATGTCAAGATTATAATGTTATCATTATTGTATAATTTTCGGTTTGTCGCCAAATATGATGTTTGAAATTTATTTCAATTTTCTGTGCAACATTTTTAAACATGCTAAAGTTTGATAACGATGAGTTCACGAAGAAATGCTTTCTCTCCGAATCAAGTATGAAAGGGGAAATTCTAGAGGAGAGAAGTTCTTAATGGTTTCTCGTACGAAATGATGCGGTGGGTTAATTAGCATCGAACTTATGCTGGTATGTTGGCGTCTTAGCTGATATTGAGAATACGATCTTGAGGTAGTGGAATCGGTTGGCGCGAATTCCATTTTCAACGGCTCCTTTGATGTAAAACTCGATCGCATTCATGGAAGTGTTTTGAAACTGGCAAGTTCTCTTACAGTTACCGCAATTGCTTCCACCTTCGCTCTCAATCGTGTCTCAGCTTCTACTGACTTTGACGCGGCGGTTCTTAACTTTCGTTTCTCGGTGATCAAGTATTTCACGGAAATTAGGTTACTGGTAAAGTTATAAGCAGCATGCGGATCTTTATGCAAATGCGCATTTCCATACGTCTTTTACGAAAATTCGAAACGAAGACAAGTTTTCTCTGTCAACTGAAAAGATTACTCATTGTAAAAAGAAGAAAACATTCTTTGAGCTTACTTAGACATTGAATATGTTGTTACATGGTAGAATTATGTTATATAGGAAACTATTAATTATCAATATTTCATGGATATTTTACAGACATCGATAATATCGTTAAAATATTATTGAAATAATTGAATACGCCGATCGTATATACTTTTGTGTGAAAATATGATTTTAATAGCTTCGTGAAAAGTGATCATGAACCATTTTTATTTTAGAAACTGATAGAACTATGTTTTTTTATTAATAAAGTAATCATTTTGCTATCTGAAAAAGATAGAATTCATGTAGCAAACCTAATGTCGTTTCAATAAGAGTTGCAAAATAACATATAATTTCATTTTAATCGTCCTAAACGGTAAATAATATTATTCTAGTGTTTGAAATTATATTGAAAAGAATAAAATTAATATAAGTGTGTGCATAGATAAATATTTTAGAATTTTTCTAACCTCACCAATTATGTATAATTATCAACAAGTCTCGATTTTATTAGGCGAAACGTCCCCTAAATGATTTCAGATACTTTTATAATCCTATAGCGCAAATTGAGAAAGTAATATTACCGTAATCATTACTGACATTTGGGTAAGAACATTTGAAATACTGGAGAGCGCAATAAATAGTTACTTAGCAACGAAAGCTGGTTCAAAAATGCAAGCATTGTAGCAATGTATAGCAGCATACAGGTTTCAATCTATTTATAAGAATCCATTTCAAGTTCACAGTTGCAGGTTTATTACAAGGTTAGATGCAATACCAGTTTTACATTGCTCATAAGTCGCATAATAGATATGTAACATATTATCGTAACGCCTTGCATATTTGTCACACCTGCTAATAGCATTCTTTACAGTGACCTTGAAATATACATTTCGTATGTACGCTTCCGTTAAGCTACGATAATGAGTTGTAATATTGGAAGATAAATAATGTTGTCTAAACAAAAATAAAGGTACCATGCAGATTTCTGTTCAAAACAAAAATTGTCTGCATTAATTGCAAGAATGCTAATAATTAAACAGGTATTAAATAGTAATTGTTTCATTAACAATTCCAATATGTTGAAAATAATATAAATGCTGAAATTTAAAATATGTGTCCATTATTTTAATTATCATCTCATCTACCAATGTTATAAATACAAAAATCTTGTGGTCTACAAACAGTTGCATACAAAATTATAATATTAATGGATGCTGGAGTAAATTTAAGAAATCCTTCGGCTCGTATTAAAATACAAACGACGATGTACTCATTGTCAGTGTAATTAAAGTGAAATTGTAATATCTTTTTCGTTCTGTACACCGTGCTCGCAATTAGTCATTTCGAGAAACATTGATTGTACCCCTGGTATAGAGTTTCTGGCGTGATTAATGACGGGACAACGGAGGAAAAGGGTTAAATAAAATTTCACACAACTCTCGTCAGGCGAAGATGACGAGCCGCGCTCGGGAATTTATTTCTCGGTGCCAATCATACGTAACGTTACGCCATTTTGATGTCGCCCCATTAAAATCGGCGAATTGGCGGTCCGAAGTTTGAGATTTGATTATACCCCTCGACAACTGGTTCTTGCCTTATCCGAATTTCATGAGTCACGGATTCGTGCTATCCGAATCGCTGTTGATATAGAAAAATTCGAAGCTATCCACATGAAGAATCATTCCCGTTCCACCATTAAGCAGAGTCGCGTGCCGACCACCACTTTCTAAACACTCGTGAAGCAATTCCACGTGCGACTTTGCACGCTCTGGATTTAAATGTGCGAGTCGATTTTTATTTCAGCTCGTGAAACATTATTGCCTAATATAACACACTCGTAAAGAACGCGTAGAAATAATGACGTCACTATCAGTCACTTAAGTGGTTAAGTATTCTGTCGGCAAGTCAATTTTTCTATGACTTTTCATGTGTTGAAAGATCTGACGAAATATTTCATCATACCAGGAAGACAACTCTAATGAGTATGACGACCTTTTTGTCATAGATGTGTTTAAAAGTGATATATAGAGCGCGTTACGTTTTACGTCGTTCTTGCCCATTGAAACCTAGCGAGACCACACAGTAACCCTTCGAATTCGCACAGTTTACAACACCA
This sequence comes from Augochlora pura, assembly GCF_028453695.1. Lineage (NCBI taxonomy): Eukaryota > Metazoa > Arthropoda > Insecta > Hymenoptera > Halictidae > Augochlora > Augochlora pura. The sequence continues at coordinate 7,715,985 of NC_135780.1, forward strand.
CAGACAGTCATCATTTACCAGCGCAGTATGTCCTCCTTTGTGACTCAAACCATACAGATTAATTGCACTCAAAAGGTTTATCAGAACAATCGAGACTATGGTGTCTTCAATTTAATGTTGTCCTGTGTATGTCTCACTGCTTCAATAAATATCATACTACAAAATTATTATTTCAATCTCTTTAATTAATTCTTTGTACATATATTGGAAATACTTGATTTATATATTTTCAAAATATGTCATAAAGATTTTGTTAAAAAATAATAATCAGTAAATGGAAAGTGATTCTCAGGGCCGCAATCTTTTTATTTTATATTTAATTTTTCAGGATATCAATCTTTTTATTGCATGTTTATTTATTCAAATAAACCTATAGAATAAAATTCTAATTATATATATATATATATATATGTTTAACATGCAGAGCAATATATTTCATTGCATTTAAATTTTAGCTAAAAATAGGCAGGAATTGTGCTCATTGCCTTGACATAAAATTTGAAGGGAAACGTGCGACTCGGTCGGAGTGTGAAAACATTCACAAAAAGTACTGTAACGTTATCTAATAAAGTACACGTAAGGAACATGTAATTTTACGTGTCTTATATTTATGTAGCAATTTCAAACACTTCATTTAACGAGTTCTACGCGCAATGTGTCTACGTCATCAAATGTGAATTTGAAGTTCAGTTACACTTCGTTACTATTAGGTTGGAAACTATGAAATGGGCGTTTTTGTTTAGCCTATGTTCAGCAGCGACGCCTGTTTCATAGTTTCCAACCTAATAATAGACTGCAGATCTTTAAAGCAAAATAAAAATTATTTGAATTAATCATAAGATATGGCTTCCTGTTTATTAAACGATATCAATAAAAATATCATATTCATTTAACATGGTTGTAAACTTTTGTAAAAACATCCCTTTTTATAACTTCAATTCCGTCCAAGACATTGCATTGTTTTCACTTCAATAAAACAACCTGTAACATCAGTTGCGTTTATGGCTCGGTAACCCTACTATTAACTCTCGTTCTGCAATTAGCGGGGCATTTTAACCTGATGTAGTTAAATCGTCATCTAATTACTCAATTTTTGGCAATTAAATCAAATAAATTGCTGACATCATAGAAGCAATAGCAAGACTACTATTGCATGGGTATGTAAGAAGTATCTTCAAAAATATTGATTGACAAACGGATAAAAAGAGTTAAGAATGATGATAAACATCGTGGACTGTATTGTTACAAAAATGGCTCGTCGTTCGAAAATTAAAATATCTACAATTTCATTAAACCCTATCACCTAGCACCTGCTTATAATTGGAATGGAAACTCTTGTATGAGATATCAGTGTTAACAAAAAAAAATTGGAACGAAAGTGCATCTTTTATTCGATTCCAAACGTTACTTTCAATTACACTTTCTCATTGCTAAAACCTGTGAGCTTGTTTAACATTGAAAGCAGAAAGAAATGTATTTGTTTTAACTGTCTTCAGCGTAAGGCCGAATAAAAAGAAATAGTAATGCAGCACGATTTCACGGTAATGATCTCGAACCGGTTATCGCGCCGCGCGACAATTGCGGTCCTTTCCATCCTTCTTATGGTTTCTCTGTTTCGCTTGCTATCGCCTGCTTTTCACATGCTTTTCACGGGACAGATTAATTATTGGTTTAAAACCGATGCAATGCTCAGAATCTTGAACTGTGATTAAGAGCTAATACAGAATAGATGAGAACTACCTAATGGTATTCTAATAATTACCATGCAGAGATATAATATACATATTATAATTATAAGATACGTATAATTACATTTTTCAATCGTGTACAGTGTAACATATTCATACAGATAAGCACGTAACGACTGATAAGAAGTGTTAGATTCCTGATTTGATTGAATGCCTGAGTCATGTCATTGGATTATGCGAAATTATAATGTAAGTTGCAACTAACATTTTGTTTTACCAGCAGCTATGATATTTCTTAATATGTATAATTTCCTCTCCAAACAACATTATTACCAAAATAAAAACATCAACATCTTTAGTTTAACACTCAAAAAGTAAACCTTTTTGAGAATCACATAACCAACTATGTTTGGAGTCATTTATTATTATGAGTATAAATAAGTTTCCGCCGTTTTTTATCAAAAATTGGGCATTTATTGCGAAAGAACGGTACCTAATGTTTTATTCGAAGTATTGTCCATCGCTAGCCACTACTTATTCCCATCTTTCTGGCAGTATACGGATACCGCGTCGGAAGAATGCCTCATCTTTTCAAGCTATCTACAAATCGACTTAATTTTTCGTATTTTCATATGATGTGAAGTGTTGCTTAGACAGGCCATGCGCCATCGATCGAAACAGGTAGTAATCAGAAGGAGCAATGTCTGGTGAATACGGCGGGTGAGGTAAAATTTCCCAATTGAGTGTTTCCAGGCAACACGTGGACGAGCATTATCATGCAGAAGAATAACTTTGTCGTGTCTGGAGTAGTAATGGGCACGTTTTTCCTTGAGTACTCGGCTCAATCTCATCAATTGTGTTCGGTAGAGAGCCCCAGTAATGGTTTCATTCGGTTTGAGCAATTCATAATACACGACACCAAACTGTTCCCACCAAAAACACAACATGAGCTTTTGTCCATGAATGTTCGGCTTGGCTGTCGATGTTGAAGCATGGCCAGGTGGTTCCCATGATTTCTTCTTCTTTGGGTTATCGTAATGGATCCATTTTTCATCACCAGTGACTATACGATGCAAAAAACCCTTTCGTTTATGCCTGGCAAGCAGTATTTCACATGTGAAAAATCGGCGTTCAACGTTTCTCGGCTTCAGTTCATATGGAAACCAGTTTTCTTGTTTTTGAATCATTCCTAATGATTTTAAGCGATTTGAAATTGCTGGTTGAGTCACTCCTAATGCAAGTGCAAGTGCTTCTTGCATTTGGCACGAATCTTCATCTAAGAATGTTTCCAATTCCGCGTCTTCGTACACTTTCGGCCTTCCGCTACGTTCTTTGTCTTCGACGTCAAATTCACCGTTCTTAAACTTGTGAAACCACTCACGGCAACTTCTCTCACTTAAGGCAGCCTCGCCATATGATTCTACAAACAATCGATGCGCCTCGGCTGCAGATTTCTTCAAATTAAAGAAGTCAATCAAAAGCTCCCGCAAATGACGCTTATTCGGCTCAAAACTCGACATTTCTGCACGAAAAAAGATATATGATGCTGATACAAAATTGCTAATATTTTAAGGTTATGTTGTTGTCAGATGAGACATAACCATAACATACTAGTGGCGCCATTTTTTGTGAAACGGCGGAAACTTATTTATACTCCTAATATTAATCAGTCTTTTTCAACATATTTCTTAAGTTTTCTTGTGTCATAAATTGTCTTGTCTGTTGTGTTCGCGTGATCGTCACATTATTTTCTTTTCTAGAAAGCTGTGTCCAAAACAAGAGGACGATTACAAAAATTTATCGACATCATATGCATTTTATTATAATAAAATGATCGTATCGAGTATTAACTAAATAAAGTATTAATCAAGTTCTGCATGGGTTCCATTTTCCTGATCAGCATTAAGAGAATTGGAGAACGACAAGTTCCTGACAGACTTTATGTTCGCGAAGTTCAACGAAACTGTGTTACTCAGGCGAAAAGAATTGTGGAGACACCGTGAGGAAACAGCACCAAGTTCCTGGACAGCCAAGTATATGTATATGCATATAAGATTAAAGCCAGGTGCACATTTGAAACGGGAAAAGTAAGGATTATGTAAAGACTGCATTCGTAAAATGCACTAGAACTGTTCGAAATGAAGTAGTATAATCGCCAATCACGTTAAATACGTGAAGAGTAACGAAGAATACATTTTTATTCGAAAATGAACATAATAAAAGACTAAAAAGATGCCGTATGTCTTATTCGATAAATGTAAAATTAATTATGTCAGAAACCAAACTAAAGGCATTGCAATTGGTTATCCCATAGTAACCGGCTCCGCTATCCTACATAAGTACACTTACATTGTAAACCTTGAAATATTTCATGGGAAATACAAACTTGACTTTGAATATTTCACAAGACAGGAGATAAAAGTTGCATTAACATATCTCAGGAAATCATGAGTGGGTCGAGAATCTTGCGCACGTGTAGCGTGCAGTGATCGTGATGTTTGGATTAGTTTATAGTACTACCTAAGAAAGATATGTTCTGTGGTATTCATGAATTATGAATTAATATAATTTATCGCACATGGATGCTATGTATTGTTTAGTATTTCCGATTATGTGATAAAAGAAACACAGATAGTTTCTAACGAAATCCTTTTCGAATCAGCCACGCTGAATATTTAAACAACCTTGTGTTCAATTGTTATACATTTGTATTCACTATTTTTCGATTACAGGATTGTAATCGATAGTGAAAGAGTATTCACTTTGCAAACTGGCTCGGGGAATTTTCATTTTGATTATCAATGGCACATTATCTAGGAGAAAGTAATTGTATTTTGCAAGGCTACCAAGGCACTTGCGCGATAAATGGTATCGCAGGATCAAAATGCGGTTGTTTTCTAGCTACGCTTGAAGTACCCAGTAAAGCCATTCAATTAATCAAAATCCAATTGTCCAGTCAGTTAAGAAAAATAAAGTTGAAATCCGGTCAGTTGAAATCAGTTGAATCGTTCAATTAGGAAAATAAGTTAGCTACAGAAACCGTAGCCTGCTTTCGTTCACAGTCAATTGCCCATCTGAGTTTCCGACCAACAACTGCAATAAATTTTGGCCATTTTAAAAGACACGTCAAAATCTTTCTAACGAAGGCTAGAAAAGTTCTTACGTGTGGAACTTTTTGATAATTGTTCGGACGAGAACAGATATACAAGAATTATCGTGATTAAAAGTTATTACTCTACTATCATCAATGATATTTAAACATCAAAGATTTCTTCTAATAGGAACAAACATTTTATTAACTAATATAAAATTAATTCTCAAACATCATAGCAAGTGCCAAGTATTATTTAATAGATAATATATGACAATATTAAATTATTATCCTGATTATAAACTTAGAATTATGTTGAATCAGTATAACATATTATAATTCGGAATTTTATCAATTTTGTAAGCACTTCTTTATTAAACATTCTAAAAGAATTTGTTCCCATGAAATTATTAGTGTACAAATTCTAAAATATCACGATAGGATTTATTGAAAAAGTCCCCAAACAATAAAAACTCTTCTGGTCAAAGTTCCGTAGGACTAGATATTTTATTGAAATGTAATAGTTCGAACGGAACGTATAAGTTTAAATAAAATCTTTTTCACAAGTGGAGCTACTTGTAACGTTTCATCACCAGATACAGACGTAGTTGAAAATTTATTTTCTGAAGTCAGCTGCCTTATTTTGTATACTAGATTTGGATGCAACAACGGTTTTAAATAAAAAAAAATAAGTTCATTGTAAAACGTAGCATTTGTGAGATATCTGAATTCATTTATCCCATTACTTTCGTTGTATCGATACACATAGTCAACGCTTCAAACGTGTATTGTAATGAAAATAATTGCATGAATGAAACGCAACATTTCACAAACAATACATGGACATACATAGTATAAATGCTACGATAAATACTATAAATTAATCTGTCTTCTTCATAATTATAACATGACATAGAAAAGCATCTGCATGGTCCAATTCAAATTTCTACGTAATGAAATGAGTTTAGGAACTTGTTCGGACAATGTCTCGATAAAATATGCGATAATATTCATGATCCAGTTTCATATTAGCCTACCTGCATACCTGTTCAAGCCATGCACCTTTGCATAACAAATTTCGGAAAAACTCACTTTGAACGGCTCCTTGACCAATTGGGGGGAACAAGATTTCACAGGTCTACATTGACATGTGTACATTCCCGTGCATAAGTAAATACATAATTTCATATTTTAATAATACTGAGTCATATCGAACTTCCAAATGAATAATTTATATCACGTTGAGTTTGCGTGAGAAGCCTGATCAAAAATCAAAACAGATGGTATTGCTGTAGAATTCTCACGCTAACAGAAACACTCCTTTCATGTTCTCAAGTAAAGAGGCGACGAAAAAATGATTATAGTTTCCAGATTTTGGAAAAGTGATTTTGATCATGTCAAAATGATCGCCTCCTTAAAATATAATTGTCTATGATCATATGATTGTCTTGTTAAATGTATCATAATTGTTTTCACAGAAGGGAGGTTCTTATACATTTTTATTATTGTAGGTCAATTTTTAACAACGAAAAGTAAATACATATTGATTTTTTATTACACAAATTGCATGAAAAATTAATAATGGACGCTAATTTTTATAGTTTTAATATTCTTAGTTTAGATTTTAGAAAAATCGTGTTGATCATACGAAAGTAACGAAATACAATGATCCTATTAAGAATACTATAAATGATTGAACTCAAATTATTGAAATTATTAAAACTATGAAAATTTTGGTAATTTTATATTAATTCAGGTTAGTGTACAACGATTAAAGTTAATTAAAAATATGAAAAAGCATTGAAGACACTAAACACTATAGTTTTAAAATTCTCAGTTCCGATTATTAAAAAAATACATAGAAAATTGGCAAAATGCGAAACTAAAACGTTATCCATTGATTCGATACAGTATATTTATTCAGAAATTTCGAATTGTACAGGATAACTTACGACAATTAGAGTTAGGTAAAAATTTATTTCCCATACTGGGCGCTTTACAAATAATTTATAGGGCCATTGTATTTCCGGATGTTTATGGATCAGAGTGTACCAACACAGGTTTAGCCGGGTGAACGTCTATAGCCGAGTGGGCACGTGTCACACGAACGGAGTACATATATACCAGTGCCGTTTTGCAGGAACCAACAGTTTACTTGCACTGTTTGCCACTACCTTCCTACGAATCGTGAGTCTATTCGTTTCGAAGACGAAGCTATCGTAACCAATTTTCGCCAAAGAGGTATATTAAAGCGGGACCGATCAACTGTCGCGCGGTTTCTCATTCGAAAATCGTTCATTTATAGACAGTCGTGTGCTTTTGGGCTGATAAGTGTATAAGAATCATCTAAAAAGCAAATTTATCGGTAAACGCAGTGTGAACTCTTCCATTCGATTTAGACAATGGTTTTTTAATATATTTACAGTCGTTAAATTTTTGCATGTAATTATATATTTTCGGAAAGCATCGATTCGGATACATTTTGTTGTTGTGATTTATCAGGCTTGATTGGCTGTCGAGTTCGTTAAACAGTTTGAATTTCGCGCGGATTTGCGTGAAACTTTTTGAACTATAAGCAGAAATTTCATCGAGATTTGCAGCTTTTCGTTTTACTCTCACGTCGAAATAATTATTTGGAAACAATTTCTACTTATGAAACAACTTTTACCATACAAATAACAACCCACACAGAAATCTGGTCACAATTACTAATAAAGATATTATTTATACGTGTTTCTTTTTTCTTATTATTGTAGTTTTGCTACATATCGACCTTCGTGAACAGATTTGTAAAATTGAAAATTAGATTGGATTTAGAAGGAAACAAAAATATTGTTAATCTTTGTACATTTCACTAAAAGAGATTTTGAACGGTCAGGTGTATTACAGATTCGTAAAATTTCTTATTCAGTTTCATGTCTGTTAAATAAATTGCTATTGCCTCATCAAATTACGTTGCATCACAATAAAAAAGGATTATGTCAAAAATCCTGCCTTTCTTTTGATCAAATATTCGAATAAGCATTTTTTTTATTAAAGTTTTTGAACGGGCGAGTGGCTGTCGTTGAGCACATTTGATTAATGACGTCGCAAATTATCCTACGTTCTGATCAGCTTGATCACACCAGAACAGAATTTGCTGAGAACTAAAAAAAACACCGTCCTGCCGTCGGGTATCGGTGTTAGTGCGAGAGTAAATTATTCATTCGAAATAAAACATTACCGAGTTAAGGGCCAGGGCAAATAACGGTTCAACTTTTTTCGTTTTCGATACTAACTTATTAGTTCGATTCGTTTCCTCCTAAATGATTATACGTATCGGATGCGAAATAATGCATGGTAGAAATCACATGAAATATCCTTATTAGCAATTATGTCCCCTGTTAGTGATTAATTGTTCCACGTAACGTAAGTCGTAATAGAACTTCCAAGGAATGTTTTAGTCCACAGTGCCACTTAAGCCCTCAAAAGATATTCTTTGAAGCAATCAGGAAACTGTTATGTAAAATATTTGAAAATACTTGATATAATACTAAAAATACTTAATACAATGAAATACAAAATACTAAAAATTGTACGAACTGCGCTTTTCTAAGTAGAATTTTTATAGAAAAAATGTCGTACCGATTGACGCGATTTTGATCGTTTTGATAATCTAAAGCAAAGAATTAAAGCAGCTATTTCATTAATATGATTGTAGTATGAATGTATTTAATATAATATTATATTTGATATTTATAAACATCTCACTTTTGTTAAAACGACGTTTCATGTGATCTGTCTTATTAACGAACACTAAAGTTGCAAGTTTGTTCATGTGATCATTATTGGAATAATCGTAGCATTTTGTGATAACTATAGTTTTCTTTTAAAGTGCAATACATATAAATCTTAGTGAAAAATATATGAAATGATCAATTGAATCATATTGTAGGCGTAACCGAATTCATAAATTTTTACAAAATGGTATCTGCGAGACATCTGTAGGCGTGTATTAGAACTACTGTGGATTTACTATGCTTTTACTTAACTTCTTCGCGTAATACGAAAATGATCATATTATTTTGATTAAAATTCAACTTCACAGAGATATGGTCAAACGTAAAACTGCGTCAGCACCTCTTAAAATAGTACAACTTTTTTAAAACTTCCATAAACAATTCGAACTTATTTTAAAACTAGTCTACTAGACTATAACCAAAATACTTTTTTCTTAATTTTGTTATTGCTTGAAATTACAAAACAAAATAAGTAATTATCTGTTTGCAATTTTAGTGAAATTTTTAACATGCATACAAGTTATCGAAATGCACAAAATATATTTCTTAAATTTTCGTTATAGACTCGGAAGGGGAAGTTGTGAAGCAAGAATTTTTCATTGTTTTGTCATTCCAAGTAAAAGCAAAATTTAATGGAAAATGTTTTAGTAGACTTGTATCTAATAGGTTTCTATCATCTAAAAGGAATCGAATTATCTTCGAATTATGAAATTCCACACGATTCTCATTCCACGGATTACTTTCTTCGCGAACCACATCAAAGTGCACGAATTCGTGCCGCTTAAAAGCGAGAAGATTGTATAAAACGCAGGTTAAGTAAAAAAATTATGGAATAGCTGGTTAGGCAATTATACGTGCAGGAAGTGTCTTGGAAGCAACGCCACCGTGGTCTGGTTCACAGGATGATTAGAAAACAAACACTATCTGCAGAATTAATTATGGTCTAGGAAACGAGTAATTAATAGTTAGATCGCGATGCCGGATGATCTGTGAAAATTCGTCCGCCACGCTTCGTGCATCTTCAATATAAACAATTCAATGAAAAATACTAAATCGACGAATAATATTTCATGTGCGTCGAGTGCACGGGTTATTATCGTTACGCGTAGTTTCCAGTACTCTTTCGGATTAGTGCACACGACACGCTTCTGTGACCTCATGCCCGGTAAATAAATAGATTACTTACCTCGATGACCACGTAGATATCGATCGCATGGTGGCTCGAATGAAAAATGTGATCGAATAAAATTAATCCTGCGCCTTGACGTGCAGAAATCAACGTTGAATAATGTATCAGTTTTTTGACAAATCGTCGACGTTTGAACCTTAAAATGCGTACGAGAGTGACAGTTAACGCTTTCGCTAGCACCGGTAGATGTGTTATCATTCAAGTTTTCATCGAGTTCTTATTGCTGTCTTATTTGCCATGATTAGAAAGTAAAGTTACCACACGATTTTATACACCCCCGCATGGAGCTGACGGGTCACTTATGAAAAATGATGCTGAGATTTGGTCTCATGTACTCTCAATATTTCATAAAATTACTATTTATTTTAAGTATTGATTATTAAGTTATTTATCACGAAGAGTATTACTCATTATTTTATGAAAATAATGATAACGTCATAAGTCATTTCTGTTTCTAGTAAAATCATTTTTGACAACCAGGTGAATGACACATAATATGAACACACTCAATCCATTCATGAAAAATTTCAAAGTGTCCTTATGTGATTGATAAAATTACTTGCAAGTGATCATATCTAGTTTGAAGACTGAAAATTTCAATTATTTCTTAATTTTATAAAGAAGTTTGTATCACATCATTTAAAGAAAAATTATATAAAAACTCGAAGCAAGTCATGATTTGTAAGATCCAGGAAAGAATAAAAACATATTATTAATATTGTGAATGCACAAAATATTATTAATATCATTTAATCATAATGACTAAAAGCCTTTATATTTGGTGAAAGATATCACAATGTTCGCCGTTAACACGTTGACACCGGCGCCGATATTCACGATTTTCTCTGTGAGTCGGCGCCCGAAATTTACAAAAATTAAATAATCATGTTAAGTTTATAATATTGAATTTCCATGTTTTTACTATTGAATACCTGTTTATAATGTTCAGATAAAATAACATAAACCTATTTTGTAGTATCTATTTTGTGAAATGCAACCAAATTAACTAATGTACGCAGCCCACGGGTCTGACACGTATGACCCACCGGTGGGTCAAGCCGTCGTCAACGTATTAAATAAGAAATTTAAGTTACTGTAAATAATAGGCGAATAATACCAATAGAGAGTAAAGAGTTTTCAAGTATTTAGATTTTTAGTACAATATTGCATCGAAATTATATTATAAATAAGATTTTCTAGATTTCAACTATTTTGACATTTACAAGCAATCGTTTCATAATTCTATAGTCTAATAGAATATATTAAATATTTTAATTGGCATGAACCTTGCCTACAAAGTAGCTCATTTTCACTGGAGGTCGTTTCGCGATAAATACAAATATTTTCTGTAACGCATTTTGTATGTATTTAATTTTACCATTACCTGAAATTAAATACGTTGAATCCTTTTTTAGCTACATTCTCGAACTGCTTAAAAACGAATTCAATGCTAAACGACAAATAGACTTGCCAAGATCATTCCATGTTTAAAATCATACGGTGTTCACCTTCGTCACACAACTATAAAGAACATTCTTTTACCATTTACACTTTCCAAGCTAAAAGAGGTCACATCATTCTTTTAAAAGACCACTAAGATTGTCATGAATTTTTGTGCAACACAAGATGCCATATCCGTAACACACTAATAGTTTGAAATGTTTCTTTTATCATACTTTTTATTTATCACAAACACACAAAGTATCAATGCCTATAAAACAATAATTTAGTAAGGATTACATACAGTTATTATTCCAGTATTAGTTAATTAATCTCCTCAATTTGAGATATAAAATTGAAAACAAAACGTAGCATAAAAGCGCACGATTTAATAATTGGAAATTTATTTAACACTTGGACAGTAGGACTAGGATCCATTTGAATCCAGTATATAAATATCGCTATTTAACAATTTAGTTCCTGACAACTAATTTCAATTTTCACTCATTCCATTAAGGTTTATAAAAAAAACTAACGTATACAGAAGAAGTATTACAAAATACGTTGATGCTAAATATCAAACTTATCATATTTTCATAATTAAATGATAAATAAATATAAAATTGGTGCAAATTTTAAACGTTATCAAATTTTTTCTAATTTCAAAGGTACCAAACCATAATGAAAATACATTGGGGATTACTTTGCGTGAGTTTGTTGTGTTTGGGAGCTGGAAAGGTGAAAGGACTCCAACGATGGGGTTCCAAGTACGGAAAAGCTCCTCTTTTGGAGAGATTCTTCTGGAGGGCGTTGGACTTCGCTTATCCAGACGAAGCAAGCAGACAAACGGCAATGATGAAGGGAGATTTTGTACCGGAAAATGCGTTGCCAGTTGGTATCGAGATATGGCGCAATAAACTCTTTGTCACCGTACCAAGATGGAAGAATGGTAAGTTTAAATTGAATATCTCTTTACTTTTATCTTTCTTTAATTAACACTAAATTTATGGAACAATAGAATTTCTAGCATGCATACAACTGAAATGTACAAAACGCATTTTTTAAATTTTCGTTAGAGGTTCTGATGAGAAAGTTAAGAAACGAGAGTTGAAGTAGTTAAGTCATTGTTTAGTATACCAGTCCGTCTATCATCTAAAAGTAATTCAAATAGTTTAGTTGTAAAAAAGTTATTGCGTTTTAAATGGTGAACGAATATTAATTTGAGTCATCGTGTTTCGTACGGATCATATTTTAGTTTACCCTCTACTCGGGAAAAAATCAGATATGAATCTCGAGTAGGAAACCGGAAACTGACGCGAACACAGTGTGTAGAATGTAGAAGATCACCGTGGTCGGTGCATGCCTCGAATCTCGTCTGGCCGACTTCCGGTTTGCGACACAAAGTGCCGAAACCCGCTCGAGCGATTTCAATAAAAGAACTTCTATCTCCCTCTCTCTCTCCCTCCCCCTCGCTCTCTCTCTCTCTCTCGACCTCCGCCTCCTCTTCGACCAAAATCTAGAAGGGAACTTGCGAATGAATGAAGCTTATTCACTTTTATATTCTCGTATTTCCGATTTTTTTTCTCGGTACTCTAAGTTTATCATAAGCGACGGCGCGCGCCAAGTTATTGTCCGCGAAGAACGACCGCCGCCAATGCTCCGCCATAATTATTATTTCGGGACTTAACTCTATACCTTTCCGATTTCCTTGCGTCTTCTAATCTCAATTAATTCTCTTGCAATGAATTTGTAATAAAGAAACTTAAAGCTTAAAAATTATTATAGTTCATCTTAATAAGCACTTGCCTGAATCTAATTAAAAATCGGTATGAACAATAAATTAAAAAGATCAAGAAACAATTTATGAAAAACATTGCAAAATGTCCAAAACCGAACTGCTTGAATAATATTAAAATAGTGCACGTATTTCTAGAGGAGAAGAAGAATAACTGGAATATTTAGTGAAACATGTCTGAGATTTTATTCGATCTAGAAAAAGATTTAGAATATATAGTATACTCTTTATGCAAATCAGTGGAAACTGCAGTCATTTTGAAAGTTTATTGTACCATTTATGGAAGTCACGTGTCCACTTCTGTTTCTAAAAGGTTACTTACGAAATGGAACAGACTAATCTATCTTCCTTCTACATTCGAAACCAGTTTAGATCACACATAAAATTGGTGCAGAATAAGAAGAAAATGAAATTGTGAAACTGTAACCGGAATGTAAGCAATAACCAGTCTTACGTGACTATACTGTTGCACTATCAATTATTTGTAGTCACCCGAATCGATATCTCTACATCAGACATTTCATTTGTAATTAACAATTAAACCGTTAATATGTTGTAACCAAATATTTTAACTTACACGTATCTTATGATAAGACTGAACATTTTATAAATCTATATCGTAATTTGAAGCGTTATATATTTGGAACACTACAAAACAACCGATATTAAACGATAAATTGAAACATTATAAACGATCTTATTGGAGTGAAATAAGAAAAAAAAATTCGGTTTCTGTTTCTTAAAGCCAATGCAGACAATTATTAGTTTGCGAAAAGATCCATAATCTAATTATTATAATAGAAAATTCAGGAGCAGATTTTTAGTAATATCTAATGAACTAACGTACCACTTTGCATGTTCAATTTTAAATAATTTACAACTGCTCGCTTTCAAACTGTTGCAACATTTTTTTCAAACGCAATGAATTCCGTTGGTACAAAGTATTAAAGGACATTTAACAAAGGAAAATTACGTTAAATATTTGCTTGATCATTGCGGTTTACATTATAATATTAAAATTAAAAATTAAAAGTTTTAATTCAAATTTTATATTGAAATGAAATTTTCTAAATTCAGATCATAATGATTCAGATCGCCAAATATCATTTCCGTTGAACGTATCAGCAAACATGTTCCGCTACTATCCATTCCGTGTATTTCGTATAACAGGTCCCATTGAGTTTTCTAAGAAACCTTTCTAAAAAAAACCTTACATAGCTCTGTGCAACTTTCAAATCACGTGTACTGATTTATCGTTGCATTTTAATGTAACTTCACTTTTAGCATAAATGTAAAAGTATTCTGTTCCGTTTTTTTCTCTTTTATCAGCACGAGGATTTGCATCTTAATTTACAACTTTTGCGTCACACATCGGGGTAAATTCACTTTTAAATTATAAATTCGTTATCGATTTATATCTAGAGGTTAATATTCAATGATTATAATATTAACCCTATCGAGCTCTAAAATTGTTTCTTTATAAAAATGACAAGATTAATTTTATTTAGACATTTTGTCATTTTTATTATAACATAAATTACTTTGGATTCCTATAAACGAATCCAGTTATAGAGATTATTTTTAAATTGTTCTAATTTTAAAGTGTTTTCCTATTGGAAATGATTGAATTGAACTTAATTCGGAGATTTTTATCACATAACAGTGACAAATAAATACAGTCTTGTCATCCACATAAATCAGCACACGTCGGTCAATATAATTACTCATTTTAGTGTTGATAAATTCGCTTTTTGCTCAAATTATTCATGAACCATACATAATTCAACTACAAATTCATTTTACCGACCGTTTCGAGCTAACATTCCTTCATTCTCCGTCTCCTTACGTCTCCCGGATAATTTCCACTTCGCTTCCGTTGGTTCTTTTTCACGTTTTTCTCGTTGTTCCGGTTCCGATCTTCCCAGCAGCCTTCTGAAAGTTCTCCAAACGTGTCAAAGACCACGCAGGTCGGCATTGTTTTTACGAGAAGGTTTTATTCGTCCGCGGCTTTGTTTGCTCCACTCTTTCTTCCGACGACAGCTTCTCCCCAAACAGAGGATATGAAATATTAAGAGAGAAAAGAAGAAAGCGGTTCCTGTCACACCGTCCGAGCAGAATGGATTCGGAACGTTCAATGACTTCCTTCCTGAGCTCGGGAAACGAATTGTTTTAGAATTCTGCGCCCAGTCAAAGCGAATACAATTCAATTCGAGATTCCCCGACCTCTGAATACCATTATCCTGGACGCCGGCGACCATTCGGTTCTCTCGAAATTGAGAACATGTTCCATCTTCAAAAGTCGTGCCGATTTTTCCTGAGTACATCGTAACATTTCCACCTAAGAAAAATGTTTGGGTGAAGGACGATTGAATCTAATTCGACCTTTTGATGCCGTTATCGTAGTTTTCGACGACTACATTGTTCTCCCCAGAACATGCTAAACCATGGTCCATTGATTTCATCTTTAAAAGTTTGCTGATTTTTCGATGCTTGCGGTGACATTTTCTTGGAAGTAAAAAGTTTTTGTAAATTACATTCGAATTCGAGTTTGCCACACCTCTAAGTGCCATTATCCCGGTCGCCGACAACCATTTTATTTGGCACGCGCGTTAAATCACGGTCCATTGATTTCGTCTTTAAAAGTTTGCTAATTTTTCCTACAACGAACCTAACGTTTCCTCTAAGGCGAAAAATTTAAGCGAGTGGCATGCCATCGTACACGAGTGACATGTCAAGGAACTTTTTCTTTGTTATCTGGCAATTTTCGATCACGCAACCTTTCCGTTAACCTTTCTGTAGATCGTCTAAATCTGTGTCTCTCAAACGTTAGCTGCCATTGTCAGGCATACACGTTTCCGATAAAATCGAATTGCGTGCATCAAGATTTCGATAATGTTGCTCACGCTATTCCAGGTTCGGAAGTAGCGTGCAAATATTCGGTTATAATTTCACGCGTTTCGAGTACAGATGTTTGACGCCTGGTACTTACGATTTTAGGAATTCCGGCGACTTTGAATTATATATCGCTCGATGCGAATCGTGGAGGCTCGCCTAGGCTCACACCTTATCCAAACTGGACGCTAAACAAAGCTGGAGCATGCGGTACCGGTCTAACCACGGCTTACAGGTCAGTATGAACGAACAATGATAAACATACATTTGTATCGTATATGAATATGAAAGCAACAAATGTAATCTAGAAGCATCATAAAAAGATATATTAATCCAAATTTAATTCTCAACAGATTCTTTAACTTAAGTAATAATTGAATGAAATTTATTAATTTAGGATACACGCAGACGCATGTGACAGACTCTGGGTCCTAGACACTGGTACTATAGGCATTGGGAACACGACGGTGCAAGCCTGTCCTTATACGCTGAATGTTTTCGATTTGACGACGGACAAAATCTTAAGGCAATATAGATTGAGACCCGAAGACATCAATATGGTATATCTTTCTTGAATTTTATTTACTTTTACCCTTTTTGATTTTTTTAGCCCAATACAATTTTACCATAGTTGCACTTACAGATTACTAAATGCACTATTTTTGAAAGATCATCAATATTCTAGTCTATAGATTATATGATGTTGGGTACAATCTTGTTATTGCTAGTAAAAATACTGCTACACGATTACTAACATGTGCTTGCCCATGTGTGGCTGATTAATCAATAATTCACTTATTGATTAAACTGAATTCTTAAGTTAATATCTTAACGCTAATTGCCTTAAATCTTTATACTTATTTTAAGAATTAGCCAGTTTTTATTTCAGTTTATCTAATTTATTTATTATTGCTTCCTTGTCGATTTCATACATCGTTCATAATAACTATTCTTCCCTTAGATTTTCTATTATTAATTCTGTTACACTGAAGAGTAACTGCAATGATAAATTTAATTCAATAACACTAATAGACCATAATAACAACATGTGATTACCAAAAAGACGTACTATTAACTGTTTAACAAAATTATTATTTTACTTTAATATTATAAGTATGTGATATAGAATATAATAATTTATTCTCATTCTCAATAGAAGAGAATGCAATCTATGTTATCGTTGCATAGTGTTTTTATGAAATTAGTATTCCGTTGATTTTTTAGATTATAATCTTTACTGAGTCATTAAAGAGTGCTATCGCAACTTCTTTAACGTAGGAAATAATTCCTTTCTAATTTACAAGAATTGACTTGATGGTTTGTTAACGTATAATAAACTTTCAAATTTCTTTGTATCTACCTAAATTGCTGAGCATTTTTCAATAATAACACTTTTTGTGTACTTTCTAATTTCTAATTTTTAATTTTTTTTTATTTTTCTAATAATACTAAATCACACATATCGCGCATTCTTATAACGTTCACTGTTTAGCATTTGATCACGCAAGTAAGTATAGGTGAAATATCCTGTAGGAAAACCTGTAACTTTCGCTGTATTAATGTATTAATAACTTCAGTGACTTTCACGAAAGAGATAATAGGTGACTATTACATTCGAATTCGTTTAACAACCTTTTTTAACTCTCTGCACTCGATTATTCCCCACTCGTGGGGTAGAGTTGTAAAAATGGTCCTTCCTCCGAAATGTAAAGAGTTAATGACTGCGCAACGTTATTGTAAGAAGAATTAACGGAATATATATTACTCAGAACACATTCATTGCCAATATCGCGGTGGATTTGGGGAAAGGCGGATGCAACGATGCGTTTGCCTACATGTCGGACGAGCTGGGATACGGCTTGATCGTGTACTCATGGGAGCAGAACAAATCGTGGCGCGTTACTCACAGCTATTTCATGCCGGATCCTCTAGCCGGCGATTACAATATTGGCGGCTTGAATTTCCAATGGGGTGAAGAAGGAATTTTCGGCATGAGTCTGTCCCCCATCAACGTGAATGGATACAGGACTCTGTTTTTCCATCCTCTCAGCAGCAGGAGAGAGTTTGCAGTCTCGACACGAATTCTCAGGGACGAACAGCTGTCGCAGGATAGCTACCACGAATTCCAGGTATCACCTTATCTGCGTTCAGTAGTGTACGGTTAAATTTATATCAAATCCGTACGATTAAATTTACTTCACCCA
Source organism: Augochlora pura (assembly GCF_028453695.1). Lineage (NCBI taxonomy): Eukaryota > Metazoa > Arthropoda > Insecta > Hymenoptera > Halictidae > Augochlora > Augochlora pura. Next base: position 7,734,063 of record NC_135780.1, read on the forward strand.
GCCCCATTCCTTTATTATCACAACACCTCGAACTCGACATTGCCTGATCTTAATAGACTGGTAGAAAGAATGACTATATCTTTCAATGTATGGTTAATAATTGTGAAGACAACAAACATTTTGGATATAACTTTATTAACTAAATACAATTTCAAATTTTGATAAAATTTCTACAATTTTGTAATGATTCGTAAATTACTGTGACTTAACTTGCTCAGGTTGAATTTAATTTCGCAATTATTAGTTCACCTTCAAATCATTCAAAATATTATTCTTTATTATAATGGACTCGAATTAGACGTACCTATATTTATTAGATAATTTAATTGAATCTACAGCCTCGGTATTTACAAACGTTTACAAAGAATAATATACTGCATCACTATATAGCACAATAGTTAGTGGTTAGATAAAAGATGGAAGAAAAACATATAAATAATTTAATGTAGGACATCAAGATTAGTGGAATAATTTGACTTAGTTCGTTGTGATTAACTATGCTTAACATACAAGTTACGAGACACGAGCATTTCCGAATTTTACATTTTATTATTATTAATATTGCTAGGTCCTGCCAGAAAGGGGGCCACTCGGTCATTGTACCGCTTCTGCAATGGATGAGAATGGTCTTCAATTCTTTAATCTAATTGATCAAAACGCTGTAGGCTGTTGGAATTCTTTGTTACCATATGGGCCTCAGAATCATGCAGTTGTTGTAAGACATGACAATGCTTTAATATTTCCAGCAGATGTCAAAGTAAGTTTTCAAAGTTTCATTCTACATATAACATTAACATTATAAATAGTCTATAGATTTCTATGGCTTAATTTATAATCTCAGATCTTAAACCAAAGTACTCTTCTATAGACTTTATTCATGCATGAATGAAATGGAGACTTTATTTATTTATTTATTGTTTATTGAATTTATTTCTTGCAACCTATAAAGATTCTAAAAAAGGACTAATGTAGAAAACGAGGCTCTTTTATAAACGTTAAATCATGCACAACAATTCATAGTCCAGCTATAAAATTGCTAAAACTGATAAACTTTCATTGATTAAAAATGTCTGTTTATTTATTTGATTTCGTTTTCCACTATTATCATAACTATCGTAGCCAGAAGAGTAAACTAGACTTTAAATCAGATAAATGGGTGTAGATTGCGTGACGCCCGAGACTCTCGTGCAGCGAAGTGGGAGACCCAACGGGTTTATACTGAATGATGACATAAAAGTCACTCGCAGTTGAGAAACGAGGGATTCCTTAGATCATTTGAAATAACTTCTTCCTCTGCAAAATTTTTCTCCGTG